>NC_134484.1:482182168-482184668 GCF_040206685.1 Ascaphus truei | reverse complement strand
CGGGCTTTGCCCAGTCTCTCTACAAGTTCATCCACCCTGGGCATAGGATAAGTATCAAATTTTGACACCGCGTTTAGTTTCCGGTAGTCATTACAAAACCTTGTTGTACCGTCTGGCTTTGGGACTAAAACTATAGGGCTGTTCCACCCACTTTGGGATTCCTCAATTACGCCTAGTTTTAGCATTTTTTTAACCTCTAAACTTATAGCCTCTCTCTTGGCCTCTGGGATTCGGTACGGTTTAAGGTTAACTCGGACCCCCGGTTCAGAGACTATGTCATGTTTAATTACGTTAGTTTTACCTGGCTGTGTAGAGAAGATTTCTTTGTTCCTTCTCACTAAACTCTGGACCTCTCGTTTCTGATGCACGGACAGTGTTTCAGCTATGCTAACCTCTGGGTCAGTTTCTTGATTCTCTGACGGCAATGCGGTCCTGCATCTGGGCAACATGCTCTATTACACTTCTGTAAGGGGTAACCTCGTGTTCAAAAGTTTCTTTGGCTATATCCAGTAAGCCCCTTGGATGTCGGCCATACAATAGTTCAAACGGGGAGAAGCCTGTGGATGACTGGGGAACTTCCCTAATGGCAAATAACAGGTATGGTAACAAACAGTCCCAGTTTTTCCCATCCTTATCGACCGCCCGGCGTAACATGCTCTTTAAGGTTTTATTGAACCTTTCCACTAAACCATCTGTTTGTGGATGATAGACTGAGGTTCTGAGATGCTTGATTTTTAGGAGTTTACATAGCTCTTTTGTTACTTGGGACATAAATGGTGTTCCCTGGTCAGATAAGATCTCTTTAGGAATTCCGACCCGGGAAAACAGAAGTACTAACTCTTTTGCTATGTTTTTAGCAGAGGTGCTACGTAGGGGAACTGCCTCCGGATATCGGGTAGCATAATCTAATATTACCAATATATGCTGATGTCCCCTAGCAGACTTTATTAGGGGTCCTACTAGATCCATAGCAATCCGGTCAAATGGTACCTCTATTATGGGAAGGGGTACCAATGGGCTGCGGTATGCTTTGAACGGGGCGGTGATCTGACATTCTGGGCATGAGGAACAATAGTTTGTAATTTCTGCCAGAACCCCAGGCCAATAAAAGCTTCGGAGAACCTTTTCTTTTGTCTTTTCCACCCCTAGGTGTCCCCCCAATGGATGACTATGTGCGAGGTGTAATACTATGTTACGGAATGTCCGTGGTACCAACAATTGTTTAGTTGTAACTGATTTTCTTTTATCAACCCGATATACTAGGTCGTTCTCTACCTCGAAGTAGGGGTAAGCAAGTGACCTATCTGGTTTGCCATGAGTACTATTCTGGTCCCGTATATTTCCCCTTGCTACCGCTAATGTGGGGTCCTCCCACTGGGCCTTCTTAAAACTCCCAGGACTGACCTCTAGGTCAGCGAGGGTCTTATCCTGTACTGGGGTGGTAAGTGCCTGATCAACATCTTGATTTGGGGTATTCCCTACCAAAGTAGTGATGGGGAAGGGAATTTCACAGCACTCCTCCTTTTCCCCCTTCTTATTTGGGCCCTCGTCAACATCCATTTCTGAAAAAGGGAAAGGATTTGTTTCTTCTAACCCTTCGTTATGGTCCGCTATTGAACTCTGGGCGCTATTCTGAGCTGGGGACCACATTTTTAGAAAATGGGGAAAGTCGGTCCCTATTAACACATCATGTGCCAGTTTGGGTACAACACCCACCTTGAAATCTAAAGAACCAAATTCTGTTTAAAAAAAAAACATCAACAGTGGAATATTCATGATTATCCCCATGTATACAACAAATTGCCACTCTTTGTGAACTGTTTACCTGTTTCTTCTTAATGGGCAATAGGTATTCGGACACTAGTGTGACCATGCTCCCAGAGTCAAGAAGTGCCCGAACCCTCTTACCATTAACCTTTACAAATGCCCACAGATGGTTATTCAAGGGGTCCTCTGGGCTAGGGCCCATACATTGGGACAACAGCGAATAAGGTTCCACGCTGTTGCATTGCATGGGCTCATCATTTAGTGGGCAGATTTTTGCTGTGTGGCCCCTCTCATGACAATTTACACATTTAGGTACATAGTCTGTGTCCCACTTAGAGCCTTTTCCCGGCTCCCCATGTTGGCTATTGCCCTTAGTGTGCGAACCACTGTTGCTGGAGCGGCGTGAAGGTGGTCGCCGCTCTTCAGCGCCCCTTAACCCCGGTACCCTTTTACCGTCTCTGGAAGAGTCCTGGAACCTCGGGTAGTGGGGTTGCTCCACGACTGTTGGTTGCGGGTGCTCTTCTGCTGCACTGTACCTTTCTACAAGGGCCACAAGCTCATCCGCATTGTGGGGGTCACTCCGACTGACCCAACGACGTAAGGCAGAGGGAAGTTTCCTCAAGAACTGGTCCATGACCAACCGTTCCACGATGTGGCTTGCTGAGTTGATCTCGGGTTGTAGCCACTTCCGGGCGAGGTGGATGAGGTCATACATCTGGCTTCGGGTGGCTTT
>NC_134484.1:482167168-482172168 GCF_040206685.1 Ascaphus truei | reverse complement strand
AGGCTTACTTTGATCTAGAGCCAGCCGAAGCTAACGTCTATGCAAAATTGAAGTTCGAGATCCTCGCCCGCCTCGGCGTAACCACGGCTGTTCGCGCCCAAAGGTTTCACGCATGGTCCTTCACGATGGATAAAGCCACCCGAAGCCAGATGTATGACCTCATCCACCTCGCCCGGAAGTGGCTACAACCCGAGATCAACTCAGCCAGCCACATCGTGGAACGGTTGGTCATGGACCAGTTCTTGAGGAAACTTCCCTCTGCCTTACGCCGTTGGGTCAGTCGGAGTGACCCCCACAATGCGGATGAGCTTGTGGCCCTCGTAGAAAGGTACAATGCAGCAGAAGAGCACCCGCAACCCACAGTCGTGGAGCAACCCCACTACCCGAGGTTCCAGGACTCTTCCAGAGACGGTAAAAGGGTACCGGGGTTAAGGGGCGCTGAAGAGCGGCGACCACCTTCACGCAGCACCAGCAACAGTGGTTCGCACACTAAGGGCAATAGCCAACATGGGGAGCCGGGAAAAGGCTCTAAGTGGGACACAGACTATGTACCTAAATGTGTAAATTGTCATGAGAGGGGCCACACAGCAAAAATCTGCCCACTAAATGATGAGCCCATGCAATGCAACAGCGTGGAACCTTATTCGCTGTTGTCCCAATGTATGGGCCCTAGCCCAGAGGACCCCTTGAATAACCATCTGTGGGCATTTGTCAAAGGTTAATGGTAAGAGGGTTCGGGCACTTCTTGACTCTGGGAGCATGGTCACACTAGTGTCCGAATACCTCTTGCCCATTAAGAAGAAACAGGGAAACAGTTCACAAAGAGTGGCAATTTGTTGTATACATGGGGATAATCATGAATATTCCACTGTTGATGTTTTTTTTGAAACAGAGTTTGGTTCTTTAGATTTCAAGGTGGGTATTGTACCCAAACTGGCACATGATGTGTTAATAGGGACCGACTTTCCCCATTTTCTAAAAATGTGGTCCCCCGCTCAGAATAGCGCCCAGAGTTCAATAGCGGACCATAACGAAGTATTAGAAGAAACAAATCCTTTCCCTTTTTCAGAAATGGAGGTTGACGAGGGCCCAAATAAGAAGGGGGAAAAGGAGGAGTGCTGTAAAATTCCCTTCCCCATCACTACTTTGGTAGGGAATACCCCAAATCAAGATGTTGAGCAGACACTTACCACCCCAGAACCGGATAAGACCCTCGCTGACCTAGAGGTCAGTCCTGGGAGTTTTAAGAAGGCCCAGTGGGAGGACCCCACATTAGCGGTACCAAGGGGAAATATACGGGACCAGAATAGTACTCCTGGCCAACCAGATAGGTCACTTGCTTACCCCTACTTCGAGGTAGAGAACGACCTAGTATATCGGGTTGATAAAAGGAAATCAGTTACAACTAAACAATTGTTGGTACCACGGACATTCCGTAACGTAGTACTACACCTCGCACATAGTCATCCATTGGGGGGACACCTAGGGGTGGAAAAGACAAAAGAAAAGGTTCTCCGAAGCTTCTATTGGCCTGGGGTTCTGGCAGAAATTACGAATTATTGTTCCTCATGCCCAGAATGTCAGATCACCGCCCCGTTCAAGGCGTACCGCAGCCCATTGGTACCCCTTCCCATAATAGAGGTACCATTTGACCGGATTGCTATGGATCTAGTAGGACCCCTAATAAAGTCTGCTAGGGGACATCAGCATATATTGGTAATATTAGATTATGCCACCCGATATCCGGAGGCAGTTCCCCTACGTAGCACCTCAGCTAAAAACATAGCAAAAGAGTTAGTAGTTCTGTTTTCCCGGGTCGGGATTCCTAAAGAGATTCTATCTGACCAGGGAACACCATTTATGTCCCAAGTAACGAAAGAGCTATGTAAACTCCTAAAAATCAAGCATCTCAGAACCTCAGTCTATCATCCACAAACAGATGGTTTAGTGGAAAGGTTCAATAAAACCTTAAAGAGCATGTTACGGCGGGCGGTTGATAAAGATGGGAAAAACTGGGATTGTTTGTTACCGTACCTGTTATTTGCCATTAGGGAAGTTCCCCAATCATCCACTGGCTTCTCCCCGTTTGAACTATTGTATGGCCGACACCCAAGGGGCTTACTGGATATAGCCAAAGAGACTTGGGAACACGAGGTTACCCCTTACAGAAGTGTAATAGAGCATGTTGCCCAGATGCAGGACCGCATTGCTGCAGTCCTACCCATAGTGAGGGAACACATGGAGAAAGCTCAAGAAGCACAGAGGAATACATATAATAAGGGTGCTAGGGTCAGAATTTTTTCTCCAGGTGATAGGGTACTAGTTCTGGTTCCCACCGTGGAGAGTAAATTCCTTGCTAAATGGCATGGGCCATATGAGGTCTTGGAAAGAGTGGGAGAAGTAAATTATAAGGTAAGACAGCCAGGTAGGAGGAAACCTGAGCAAATTTACCATATAAACCTACTCAAGCCCTGGAAAGATAGAGAAGTCTTGTTAACCCTAGTACCCCCAGGTCCGTCAGAGAATCAAGAAACTGACCCAGAGGTTAGCATAGCTGAAACCCTGTCTGTTCATCAGAAACGAGAGGTTCAGAATTTAGTGAAAAGAAACAAAGAAATCTTCTCTATACGGCCAGGTAGAACTAGCGTAATTGAACATGACCTAGTCTCTGAACCGGGGGTCCGAGTTAACCTTAAACCGTACCGAATCCCAGAGGCCAAAAGAAAGGCTATAAGTTTAGAGGTTAAAAAAATGCTAAAACTAGGTGTAATTGAGGAATCCCAAAGTGGGTGGAACAGCCCTATAGTCTTAGTCCCAAAGCCAGATGGTACAACAAGGTTTTGTAATGACTACCGGAAACTAAACGCGGTGTCAAAATTTGATACTTATCCTATGCCCAGGGTAGATGAACTTGTAGAGAGACTGGGCAAAGCCCGATATCTCACAACCCTAGACCTAACAAAAGGGTACTGGCAGGTTCCCCTCACAGAAAGGGCAAAAGAAAAGACAGCCTTCTCAACCCCAGACGGCCTCTTTCAGTATAAGGTGTTGCCTTTTGGCTTACATGGAGCTCCCGCCACATTCCAAAGAATGATGGATAAAATTTTAAAACCACATGCTCGGTATGCTGCCGCCTACCTGGATGATGTGGTAATCCATAGTGAAGATTGGCAATCCCACCTTCCAAAGGTCCAAGCTGTGCTTGACGCAGTCCGGTCTGCTGGACTAACTGCTAACCCCGCTAAATGCACTATTGGTCTGGAGGAGGCCAAGTATCTGGGATATTCTATTGGCAGAGGTTTACTCAAACCCCAAACACTCAAAGTGGAGGCGATACAAAATTGGCCAAGGCCAGTTACAAAAAAACAAGTAAGGACCTTTTTGGGGTTAATTGGGTACTATAGAAGGTTTATTCCCAATTTTGCAACTAAGGCAACCCCACTAACTGACCTCACAAAAGCAAGAGGACCGCTAATGGTAAAGTGGTCCCCCGAAACCGAAAAGGCCTTTAGAAGCCTGAAAGAAGCTCTCTGTGCCCAACCAGTGTTGGTCACACCTGACTTCTCCAAAGAGTTCGTAGTCCAAACCGACGCATCTGAGGTAGGGCTGGGGGCGGTACTCTCCCAGGAGTCTCAAGGTGAGGAGCACCCCATCCTTTATTTAAGTAGGAAACTAAATCCCCAGGAGAAAAATTACTCCATAGTAGAGAAAGAGTGTCTCGCAATAAAGTGGGCTGTAGAGACGCTCAAATACTACCTGTTGGGGAGAAAATTCCGGTTGGTCACAGATCATGCACCCCTTACCTGGATGTGTCAAAACAGGGAAAAGAATGCTAGAGTGACCAGGTGGTTCCTAAGCCTACAACCCTTTAAATTTTCTGTGGAACACAGGTCAGGGCACAAACATGGCAATGCTGACGGGTTGTCAAGGATGCACTCCCTAATATCCATGGTCGCTCATCCCTCGAGGTCTGAGCTGGGGGGGAGGATATGTGACAGAAACCAGGGGATGGTAATAAATTCCGTATATAGGGCTCCCAGGATACTGAACAGTTTCTATCCTGTTTGGCCTGGGAGTGCAGCCTTATAATACATACACTCCATCCCACAGTTTGGCAAGCGCTGGAACTGAGGGATGAGAGATCCAGACCAGAGTTTGTCTGCTGCCTGATTTCTGTCACCTGTCATGCTAATTAGGAATCAGGTATGTAAGACTGTTTTCCTGTTTGCTCTGGTCTCTCCACAAGAGCCAGGAGGCTGGAAGGCTGCTGAACTACAGAGGGGAGAAGCCTCTTCCCCAAACAGGTTCAATCTTTCTGTTCATTTGTATAAGACTGCAAAAGTACCTTGTTTTGTTGTTGGGAGTGGAAAAGCCACTTCCAACCCTGAGTCAGGGATATCTAAGTTAAGTTATCGCTCAGGTGAGCAGCTTTTGTTTTGATCTGTTTTCTGTTGTATGCACTGTGGCAGTCTCAGTGCCTGGGACTGAATAAACCAGGCATAGCCTGTTTAAAGGAACAGTACGTGACGCCTCATCATTTAACCTACCCTAAAAGACCGTGTTCTAAGCAGTCCCGGACAAACGACGGAGCCCCGGAGTAAGCCGTTTGTCACAACACACACACATATACACACACACATATATACACACACATATATATATATATAGACACACACATATACACAAACACACACATATATACACACACACACACACACATATACACATATATACACACACACACACATACACACGCACATATATATATATATATATATATATACACATAAACACATATACACACACACACACATATATACACACACACACACACACACACACACATATATACACACATATACACATATACACATATACACACATACATACACACACACACACACACACACACACACACACACACACACACACACACACACACACACACACACACACACACACACACACACACACACACACACACACACACACACACACAC
>NC_134484.1:481972168-482157168 GCF_040206685.1 Ascaphus truei | reverse complement strand
TTTTCTGCCATGCAAGTCAATGGCAGAAACCTGAACTTTAACATTACCCTGACTCCGTTCTGTTGCCACGAGAGGGTCGCAATTTGCCATGCAATCCTGTCGCAACTAGGACTATATGGTGACCGAATATGGGCCCTCTAGGTTGAACAGAACCGGAGTTGTGGGTTCCAGGTTTCTGCTCATTCTGACTTAGCCGGTTCAAAGCTTTGTCCGCCATTACGCTCAATGCTAGGACCCTCCTCGCCGGCGTGACCCTGTTGGGGTCAAGTGAGGGGATTCCTAACATCTGGGGGCAAAAATAATTTTATTTATAGGTGCCCTAGAACAGAAGTTCCCACGCCAATTGACCTAGTTCCCACGCCAATTTCCCTAGTTCCTACGCCAATTGCGCGCTCATTGCTCTTTTTTTACAATGTTGCGGATCCTGCGGCTGTGCGGTCTGGCAGTAAAAAAACAGTGCAGTAAGTCTCTACATTTGTTACACTGTCAAAGGAGCAAATGGAAACAATGGGAGATAATTCAACATGTTCTTTTATTGTGGAGTCAGTACAAAAACATTTATTTACAAATACTGTACAATGTTGAAACATTTCAAGTGCACAGCAATTATAACCATCAACACACAATAATACATACAGCACTGCAGCCTTTATTAAATTCTTCTGCCACATTGAATTCGGAGAAACTTGTACAAAACATTTGTAAAACATGGAGATACCTGAAAAATGGGCGTTTACACTGTATGAATATTAATTTATAATACAGTATACAGTATACAGTATATACTGTACTGTGTATAAAATCTGTTTGTTTTTGGTGCATGGGGCACAGGGAGTTAAAGTGACTTGCTTTTTATGTACTGTATTTGGGGCTTGTCTTTGGGGGTTTATTCATCAAATTATTATGATGAACTGCCTTTTGAAATTACAGTGCTTGCTGCTAACTATTTCAGCCACACACCTCCAGAGTTTTTAATCCCTCACTAGCCAAGCGTCAATGGTCTGAGTCACCCTATCCTGACAACCCCCCCCCCCCTCTCACTACTGGGTCGTTAACCTTCTTCATATTGCCATTGTGTTATTAATCCTCCCCTAGCCCAGCTTCAAATGCTCAGTACGCCTGCGTCTAATCACAGCATCCCCCTCACCCAACCCTTAGAGGCCTGCTTTGGAAAATCCCCTCTCGAATTTGAAATGTAAATCTGACTGTGATGTGCACAGCACTGTGAAAATTGAGCGTAAACTGATACATGTTTTCACACCCTGATGAAATACAGTGTCAGTCAGTATGGTTTACAGTCACATGTTTTAAATTAAATACAGTACATTCTTTAATATCTTTAAAATAAAAATATATAAATATAATGTAAAATAACCCGTTCTGTGGGTCTGAGTGGGTTGAAAGTCCCCTGGTCCTCATGCGGAAGGACCCTTGCCATAGTGGCAAAATATCAGCTTTGCACGTCAATGGCAGAAACCTGAACTTTAACATTACCCTAACTCCGTTCTGTTGCCACGAGAGGGTCGCAATTTGCCATGCAATCCTGCCGCAACTAGGACTACATGGTGACCGAATATGGGCCCTCTAGGTTGAACAGAACCGGAGTTGTGGGTTCCAGGTTTCTGCTCATTCTGACTTAGCCGGTTCAAAGCTTTGTCCGCCATTACGCTCAATGCTAGGACCCTCCTCGCCGGCGTGACCCTTTCTCGCCGCCATTACTGCTCGGACCCTGTTGGGGTCAAGTGAGGGGGTTCCTAACATCTGGGGGCAAAAATAATTTTATTTATAGGTGCCCTAGAACAGAAGTTCCCACGCCAATTGACCTAGTTCCCACGCAAATTTCCCTAGTTCCTACGCCAATTGCGTGACCAGGCAGTAAAAAAACAGTGCAGCAAGCATCTACATTTGTTACTCTGTATTTTGTTATACAGTGCAGTACTATCTAAGGAGCAAATGTAAACAATGCACAGTACAGTGAGAGAAATGAACATCTTCTTTTATTGGTGCACTCAGTTCAAAAACATTTATTTACAAATACAATGTTGAAACATTTTAAGTAACATCTCCTTTATTAAAGAAACACAGTACTGTATACAGTACAGTACAGTTGGATGGTGCACAACACTGTCAGTCAGACCTGCACCAGTTCAGTCCTAGAGGGCAGCAAACAGGGCAGGTTTTCAGGGACTGGAGTTGTGCATGTCCTGTGTAAAAAAAACACACAACAACATCTCCTTTGTTTAAGTACAGCAGGTACTGTAGGGCACAACATGTGCAGTACAATACAGTTCAGCACAACAGTATGTCTCACTGAATGTCCTCCACATTGTCCGTCCATGGCCGATTCCTTGCATGGCGCAAAACGCCATTAATGCAGTCTCTAACGCCTTTCATTACAGGATCTGTAACAGGATAAAAGCGCCGCAATTCTTCCACAATTTTTTTCCTTAAATTGGCAGGAAGGGCCTTTTTTGGCGATTCCCATCGTAGTTCACTTTGAACACCCACTCGCAGTACAACGTGTAGGGAACATGGTGCTTAAAAATGATCAAGGCATACTTGTGGGGTACACCAGCACTCCTCACCCTATACTTCTCCCTGAGCGCCGGTGGCAGATTGCACAGGGTGATGTCGGGCACTGTTTCGAAGCGAGCGGGTGTAGGTCTTTTGGGAACGGGTGTGCTTGAGGCGACGGGCAATGGTAGGTTTTCTGGGAGGAAGCTTTCCTCCGGTTATGGTCACCGGGTTGTCTCCTGGCGTGGTCTTGACGGGGTTGTCATGTCCTCCTCAATGGCATACATGTACACTGCATCTTCTGGTGGAGGGGGTGCGCTTGGTGATGGGGGTGCGCTTGGTGATGGGGGTGCGCTTGGTGATGGGGGGGCGCTTGGTGATTGAAGGGGGTTGAATGTCCCATTCATCACATCCATGTCACCCCCCTGCTCCAGCGTCTGGGAAACAGGGGCATTAACACCGAGCAAATAATGTATGCCCACTATGTCAGCCTCTATCTTCTCCATTCGTCGATCCATCCGTTGTTCTATTTGTAGCATCCGTTGGTCCATTTGTAGCACCCGCTGCTCCACATTTAGCATTGTCTCCAGAAGCAGATCTATCTTTGCCAGCACAATAGAGTTCCCGGGGAGATCCACAGTTATCAAATTCAGGATCTGGTCTAATGAGCTGCTTGTGCATGGCGTGTGGACATCTGGGGGGATGGGTGCAACAGAGGATGAGATGGGGGTTCCCTGGACAGAAGCGGCATCGATGGAGAGTGGAGGAGGGGACCTGTGGATACCCGGTAGAGGAGAAGCGGCAGCGTCGTCGAAGAGGGATTGAGAAGGTGACCTTTGGATTTCCGGGCGTGAAGCAGAGTCATCTAAGCGCAAAGGAGACAGTGACCCGTGGATTTCAGAGGCGGCAGCGTCATCAGATGGAACCGGAGAAGATGGGGGTGGAGAAGACGGGATGAAGATTTCCGGGATTTCCGGGACAGCTACAGCAGAGTCGTCGAAGCATATGTGAGGAAGTGGTCTGCGGGTCCGATGGGTTGGCTTCCATTCGTTTTGTGTAGAGAGCGTATTACCGTATATCTTCTTCACATAATGAGGCTGACGTCTAAGAAAACCCTTAGCCTGTGGGGTCAGCAGAAGGTTTTCTTTATTGGCCTTAGCCTGTCGCTTTGCCCTTGGCGTGGAAACGGCAACCGCCTTTCGCTTTTTCAGCGTGACAGGCACGGCAGAGGTGAGAGTGTTCTTGCGTCCATAGAACCGGGGATGCTCCATGGAAGCGGGTGGCACAATGCAGTACAGTATCTGGACAAGGGCAAGTTCAGATAAAGATCAGCGAGTGGTGGGCTATGCAAAGTGTGTGACCTTTTATGCATGGCGGCCAGGTACAGGTGTTGAAAGTGGGCGTACTCTAATGTGAGTCATTAACGTATAAATACACCATCCATTTTGTGGATTCACTGTACATAGAATACACATCGACTAAACATCGAATATACATTCTTGTGTTTTTACATTATTTCTTTCTACTCGCAGCAATGCCTGTTAAAAAGATTTCCAAGGATCTCAGCATGCGAATGAAGGAGATGTACACGAGCGGACACCGAATTGCAGATATCCAAGGCTGGTTAGCTACTTCTGGCTTCGTTGTGCCAGCAGCCACCGTGAGCTATCATGCATACGGAAAAAACAGAGACCGCAAAAAGGTACCAAGGGTAACTAACGCGTAAATATATTTATAAAACTTAACAAAAAAAAAAAATATAGAAAACTGTACTGTACATCTACAGTACAGTTCTGTATCTACTGTAATACTGTTGTTATTTCTGTTGATTTATATTACAACATATTTATACTGTAGTACAGCTGTATACATTTTTTGTATATTTCAATTAATCTTACAACGGTATATCTAGGATGTATATTTATATTTATATTACAACAGTATATTTATTTTGTATATTTATATTTATAGTACAACAGTATATATATTTTGTCTATTTATATTTATAGTACAGCTGTATACATTTTTTGTATATTTCAATTAATCTTACAATGGTATATCTAGGATGTATATTTATATTTATATTACAACAGTATATTTATTTTGTATATTTATATTTATAGTACAACAGTATAGATATTTTGTCTATTTATATTTATAGTACAGCTGTATACATTTTTTGTATATATCAATTAATCTTACAACGGTATATCTAGGATGTATATTTATATTACAACAGTATATTTATTTTGTATATTTATATTTATAGTACAACAGTATATATATTTTGTCTATTTATATTTATAGTACAGCTGTATACATTTTTTGTATACTTCAATTAATCTTACAACGGTATACAGTATCTAGGATGTATATTTATATTTATATTACAACAGTAGATTTATTTTGTATATTTATATTTATAGTACAACAGTATATATATTTTGTCTATTTATATTTATTGTACAGCTGTATACATTTTTTGTATATTTCAATTAATCTTACAACGGTATACAGTATCTACGATGTATATTTATATTTACATTACAACAGTATATTTATTTTGTATATTTATATTTATAGTACAACAGTACAGTATATATACTATATTTTGTCTATTTATATTTATAGTACAGCTGTATACATTTTTTGTATATTTCAATTAATCTTACATCTATACTGTATATAGGATGTATATTTATATTTATAGTACAACACAACAGTATACATTTTTTGTATATTTATATTTACTGTATATTACAACATTACATTTATATACATTTTATATTGCTGCATATTAATAAAACAATATAATTTCTTTACATTGTAGGGTCACAACTCTTCTGGTGGACAAAATAAGTGAGGAGAATGATGAGAGGAGTGCATTAAGGGTTAAAAACACTCTGCAGGAAAAGCACAATCTGACTGTATCCGAGAGCAGCATAAAGAAGATGAGGCGCAGCATTGGATGGAAATATGGACGTGTGAGGTTAGTACTGGACAGTACAGGAGGTAAAAGTGTTGTTTAGCAAACTGTACTGCACTGTACCGCTAAAAATTTTTATTCCTTGTCATTACAGAGCGTACCCCATGATACGGGACGCAAACAAAATCAAAAGAGTGGTCCAGGCCCAGGCATGGATCGACAGCGGGGAGACTTTCCAGGATTGCATCTTCACTGATGAGTCTACTGTGTCGCTGGAGAGATTTGCAAGCTTTGCGTTCCACAAAAAAGGCAGCATATCTTTGAAGCCGCGGCCAAAACACCCTTTGAAGCTGCATGTGTGGGGTGCCATCTCTAGGCGTGGACCAGGATGCATTGTCATCTTTGAAGGTAAAATGTATCAAATATAATGTCGCCTAATGCACTGTACTTGACTAGTGTTGCCTTACCGTATGCACTGTACTGTACTATTGTGCAGTTTTTTGAGCACTTTTCTTTTCTTGCTATAGGAATCATGAATAAAGCTTACTTCCAAGACAACATTGTGCCCGAGATAGTGCAATACATCACACGCGACTTTCCCAATGGTCACCGCTTCTACCAGGACAACGATCCCAAGCACACAGCGTCAACGGCGCATATCCTTGAGCGCGGCATCAACCTGGTGAAGACACCAGCGGAGTAAGTGCAGTAGACCGTGTCCCATTTTTGTTCCCCACTGTTTTTAGCTCTTAAACCAATTGTCCTTTCTTTCCAATGACAGATCCCCAGACTTCAATCCGAGCGAAATGGTCTGGCATCAGCTGAAGGACCATATCCGGAAAGTGGCGAAACCCTCCAAAAAGGACGAGTTGTTGAAAGGCATACTGAGTTTTTGGAACGATGTACTCACCGTGGAACGCTGCAATAAATATATAGACCATATTGCCACTGTGTTGCCCATTGTCATCGCGCGTAATGGGCAAGCATCAGGAAAGTAGTACAGTGCTTGTGTAAGTACAGTGTAAGTACAGTATGATACAGGTAAATATGGCACAGATTTTTTCTTTCCAGATAGTCAGAGTATACAGTAGTTCCAGTATACAGTAGACTAGTTTGACAGTACTACAGTAACTGCCTACTAACTGCTCCATTTTTTTCTTTCCAGAGAAAGCTGCACCAGCCACCTACAGTAGTTCTGCCATAATACTGTACAGTACGCACATACAGTACAGTACAGTAACTGAACTAAGTTTTTGTTTTCTTGTCGTTCCAGGAAAAAGGGTGGCCTAGGGGGAGGTGGGGGCATTGTGTCCCGTCAAATCTGCGTGTACAGTCAAATGTACAGTATATAAACAGCAGTAATGATGTACACAAAACCTCTCCTCTCTCAATGAACTACTGTACTGCAGACCGAATGAGGAAAAGATAAAGAAGGAAAAATAATATTACTATACAGTATATACAGTAGTATATATATTATACAGTACATTACAGTACTGTACAGTATATAGTATTAAATCATATTCTTATAAATGTGCATTACTCATGTTTCCCCATGTTTTACAAATGTAAAGAACTTAATAAAGACTGCATTATGTATTATTCTCTGGAGGTGTGTGGCTGAAATAGTTAGCAGCAAGCACTGTACTTTCAAAAGGCAGTTCATACTAAAAATAATTTAATAAAGGCTGCAGTGTGTATTATTGTGTGTTGATGGTTATAATTGCTGTGCACTTGAAATGTTTCAACATTGTACAGTATTTGTAAATAAATGTTTTTGTACTGACTCCACCAATAAAAGAACATGTTATATTTATATATTTTTATTTTAAAGATATTAAAGAATGTACTGTATTTAATTTAAAACATGTGACTGTAAACCATACTGGCTGACACTGTATTTCATCAGGGTGTGAAAACATGTATCAGTTTACGCTCAATTCTCACAGTGCTGTGCACATCACAGTCAGATTTACATTTCAAATTCGAGAGGGGATTTTCCAAAGCAGGCCTCTAAGGGTTGGGGGAGGGGGATGGTGTGATTAGACGCAGGCATACTGAGCGTTTGAAGCTGGGCTAGGGGAGGATTAATTACACAATGGCAATATGCAGAAGGTTAACGACCCAGTAGTGAGAGGGGGGGGGGGGTTGTCAGGATAGGGTGACTCAGACCATTGACGCTTGGCTAGGGAGGGATTAAAAACTCTGGAGGTGTGTGGCTGAAATAGTTAGCAGCAAGCAGTGTAATTTTCAAAAGGCAGTTCATCATAATAATTTGATGAATAAACCCCCAAAGACAAGCCCCAAATACAGTACATAAAAAGCAAGTCACTTTAACTCCCTGTGCCCCATGCACCAAAAACAAACAGATTGTATACACAGTACAGTATATACTGTATACTGTATACTGTATTATAAATTAATATTCATACAGTGTAAACGTCCATTTTTCAGGTATCTCCATGTTTTACAAATGTTTTGTACAAGTTTCTCCGAATTCAATGTGGCAGAAAAATTTAATAAAGGCTGCAGTACTGTATGTATTATTGTGTGTTGATGGTTATAATTGCTGTGCACTTGAAATGTTTCAACATTGTACAGTATTTGTAAATAAATGTTTTTGTACTGACTCCACAATAAAAGAACATGTTGAATTATCTCCCATTGTTTCCATTTGCTCCTTTGACAGTGTAACAAATGTAGAGACTTACTGCACTGTTTTTTTACTGCCAGACCGCACAGCCGCAGGATCCGCAACATTGTAAAAAAAGAGCAATGAGCGCGCAATTGGCGTAGGAACTAGGGAAATTGGCGTGGGAACTAGGTCAATTGGCGTGGGAACTTCTGTTCTAGGGCACCTATAAATAAAATTATTTTTGCCCCCAGATGTTAGGAACCCCCTCACTTGACCCAAACAGAGTCCGAGCAGTTATGGCAGCGAGAAAGGGTCACGCCGGCGAGGAGGGTCCTAGCATTGAGCGTAATGGCGGACAAAGCTTTGAACCGGCTAAGTCAGAATGAGCAGAAACCTGGAACCCACAACTCCGGTTCTGTTCAACCTAGAGGGCCCATATTCGGTCACCATGTACACTGGCGACACACTTTATTCGAGCTTGGCTAGTCCCACGAATTCGGGTATACCCGGGTGTATTGAGGTTTGTGACTGTTTTCTGCCCGAGTGCATTGAGTTATTTTCCAAGCAGGGATTGAAGCATTTTATTCCCGCTGGCTGCAATACTGCACAGTATATATATATATACTGCATTACAATACATGAATTTATGCCATCTGGTAGACACGCGAAGCATTGCAGCCTATTAAATCCTAATCATTATCATTTAACAGATCAGCCGCCCATCAGCCAGGCATGAACCCAGGCTGGGAAGGCAAAGGCAACGGGGCTTGTCAGAGGTGAGGAGTGGCGCATTCCAGGTATCTGCCAGGTACATACTGGGTATTTGCTCGAATAAAGTGTGTCGGTGCAGTAGTCCTAGTTGCGGCAGGATTGCATGGCAAATTGAGACCCTCTCGTGGCAACAGAACGGAGTCAGGGTAATGTTAAAGTTCAGGTTTCTGCCATTGACTTGCATGGCAGAAAAAAAGCCACTTTGGTAATGTGCTTTTAAACTGTATTTTTGGAGCTCCAGTTCCGTGGGTCATGCAAAGCTGATATTTTGCCAATCTGGCAAGGGTCCTTCCGCATGAGGACCAGGCGACCTTCAACCCGCTCAGACCCACAGAACGGGTTATTTTACATTATATTTATATATTTTTATTTTAAAGATATTAAAGAATGTACTGTATTTAATTTAAAACATGTGACTGTAAACCATACTGACTGACACTGTATTTCATCAGGGTGTGAAAACATGTATCAGTTTACGCTCAATTCTCACAGTGCTGTGCACATCACAGTCAGATTTACATTTCAAATTCGAGAGGGGATTTTCCAAAGCAGGCCTCTAAGGGTTGGGGGAGTGTGATGGTGTGATGAGACGCAGGCGTACTGAGCGTTTGAAGCTGGGCTATGGGTGGATTAATAACACAATGGCAATATGCATAAGGTTAACGACCCAGTAGTGAGAGGGGGGGTTGTCAGTATAGGGTGACTCAGACCATTGACGCTTGGCTAGGGAGGGATTAAAAACTCTGGAGGTGTGTGGCTGAAATAGTTAGCAGCAAGCACTGTAATTTCAAAAGGCAGTTCATCATAATAATTTGATGAATAAACCCCCAAAGACAAGCCCCAAATACAGTACATACTGTAAAAAGCAAGTCACTTTAACTCCCTGTGCCCCATGCACCAAAAACAAACAGATTTTATACATAGTACAGTATATACTGTATACTGTATTATAAATGAATATTCATACAGTGTAAACGTCCATTTTTCAGGTATCTCCATGTTTTACAAATGTTTTGTAAAAGTTTCTCCGAATTCAATGTGGCAGAAGAATTTAATAAAGGCTGCAGTACTGTATGTATTATTGTGTGTTGATGGTTATAATTGCTGTGCACGTGAAATGTTTCAACATTGTACAGTATTTGTAAATAAATGATTATGTACTGACTCCACAATAAAAGAACATGTTGAATTATCTCCCATTGTTTCCATTTGCTCCTTTGACAGTGTAACAAATGTAGAGACTTACTGCACTGTTTTTTTACTGCCAGACCGCACAGCCGCAAGATCCGCAACACTGTAAAATAAGAGCAATGAGCGCGCAATTGGCGTAGGAACTAGGGAAATTGGCGTAGGAACTAGGTCAATTGGCGTGGGAACTTCTGTTCTAGGGCACCTATAAATAAAATTATTTTTGCCCCCAGATGTTAGGAACCCCCTCACTTGACCTCAACAGGGTCCGAGCAGTACTGGCGGCGAGAAAGGGTCACGCCGGCGAGGAGGGTCCTAGCATTGAGCGTAATGGCGGACAAAGCTTTGAACCGGTTTAAGTCAGAATGAGCAGAAACCTGGAATCCACAAGTCCGGTTCTGTTCAACCTAGAGGGCCCATATTCGGTCACCATGTAGTCCTAGTTGCGGCAGGATTGCATGGCAAATTGCGACTGTTAGGACCAGTATGTCAGGCCAAAATCTGCACTCATGTTAAGCTTCCATTTTGTATGGTCATAACTAGTTAAGATTCTGTAGTCAGCCTTTTGCTGAAATATAATTCCTAAATGCACTCAGCTTCTGCCAAAATTGCATTTCCTTTCTTTCTGGTCAGGATATTACTAGATACTTTTGTGATGTCAATTTCCTGGTGTTTTAGTAGAATATAATAAACTGGTTCTCTGCAAGAAGCAAAATAGTGTAATATAGTTGCTAAAGACTCAAGGTCTCTTTTGATAACAGACAATGAATAAGCTATGTATTCAGACAATTGCTTGTATTGGAAAAGACATGTCCCAAAAGTCACGCCACTAATATGTCCTGCCCCTAGATCACGCCTCTAATCAAAGCTACGCCCAAGACACACCTAGGATACGCCTATGTTACACCTAGGATACGCCTATGTTACGCCTCTAACCAATATCTTTTTTTTTTCTGTATAAAAGTCATTACCCTATGAGTAATAAATTGAGACAAAGGATTTGAAACCTGGCTTGCGTTACGTTTCATTTCGTTCGTCTACCAGGCCTGAAGTTCATCAAAGACCGGAGATAACAGTGGCAGGGCGTGTAAAGCTTCTCCGAGGAAGTCTGCTGCAAAATGGTGCAGATGGTGTATCCTGTCACAAGGCTTCAGTTTTCTTGGTAGAGGAAAGGCTCCTCTCAGTTCTGAAGCGTAGGCGAGGAAATTAAGGTTTTTCCTTCAGTTTTGGTGTCCAGAAGTGGGAAATTCACAGAGGTGGTGAGTATATATGTAAATTTTTATATATGATGCTTCACCCCCTCTGGGAATTTAAAAAGACCTAAATTATGCTGGGTTAGAGTCCCTTTGAACAGAATTATGCTGGTTAGAGTCCAGATAATTTCTGAATTGTGACTGAAGAATTGGGTTTGAGTCCCTTTAAACAGAATTTTTGGTTAGAGTCCAGTAAATTCTGTGCACGACTGGACTGTTATCTCTGATCTAGCTGAACGACCATTGTATATTGTGTCAGTATAAATGTTGCAATTATTTGTCATAATTAAGCTGTTTGTCTATAAGCTACTAATGGTTTATGCTGGTCTCAGAAATCAATCAGGAATAATAGTTCAGAATAATCGTATCTGTTTTAATTGTGGTGGTTTTGGTCATTGGCAGAGAGTGTGCCACTATCAGTCAGAAGCAGGGAAGTGCTGCTTTGCCCGTGGGGGCTCAGAGTGAAAGTCTCTAAAAAAAACAAAAAAAAAACACTGCTATCTTATGTCAAAGAGTTTGTTTGTAACCTTAATGAACTCCTGAATGATTTATTGTGTGAAAGTCATGCTGATTATCATCTGTACAAAAAATATGAATATTAGTTGCTCATGATGAAATCTAAATTTTAAAAGGTTTTAAAAAGGCGTACACCGAATAAGGGAGAAATACCTCACAACAGAAGGGGAGTATATTCAGCTCTGTCCCTGGTTATAGTTTGAAAGGTTTATTCGTCCTGGCCAGGCGGATACTTTTTAAACTGGACACATTTCTTTTCGTTTGTGGTATTTCTATCTTAATAAAAGGAGGGTCACAGCCTCTCCCTTACAGTTTAAAGAATGTAAAGCATTCACATTAAAATTAACTAGCTCTGTGCATAAGCAGTTTATGAAAACAAGGTAATGTAGAACTGACTTATTTTCCGTAAAGCAGTAAGATAACACATTTCAATTTTATTTCTACAGGATTAAGATATGTCTGGGTTGTTTTTGTTTAAAATGCTTGTAAGAGCTCACAAGCACTGTTTGAATTAATATATTGTATTATATATGTATATAACGCCATTAATGTACATAGCGCTTCAAAAGGAGGGTGTCCATGGTGTGAGCGGAGTGTGATGATATCTGTCTTTAGCAGCATGGAGTTCAGTTATTTTAGCGAGAATTGTCTCCGTTAAATAAGCAGTGTAGAAGCCATACAAGACAGGTAGGGTCAAGCTTGCTGTTTTTTTAGTCATGGTATAACTGTTGCATGTTTGAAGATATTTTGTTTAGCTTAAGAGAGGGCATAGTTAAAACGGGATAGCATAAGATGTATTGATGGAAGTTTGCAGGAATATGAGATTTCTTTCAGAAGGTGAAAATGTGCATATAAGGGGGGACTCCATTTTGAGTGCTGGATAACCATTTTTCTATAACTATTCTGTACTAACATTTAAGTCTCAGGAACTAACCACATGCTATATGCCATACGTAATTGTGCTGTCCAGGCAGGTCTGAGAAAATGACCTGACCTATCACCCACTTATCACTAGCTGAACTGTATTTGTTCAGACTTATTTTTTGCCCTGTAGAAACAGGAACTTCTTCCCAGCCATATTGAGCATGAGTTACACAAGAATGCATTACTCAACATACTGTCCTAAAGACTGACATTTCCTTTAACTGCCTCCAAGTTCGGTATTAAGGCCCCTTCCCAGACTATAAACTGTCTATGCTGTCTAACTGTTATTTTGCTGAGATAGACAGACTGTAAATTAAAAGAGGAAGTATGTTCTCATATGTGTGTTTTTTCTATGCTCATGTTTGCTATATAAACTGGCTGTATACCCTTCAATAAACAGGAGAACAGTTTTTGACAAAGCTTCACTGTCTGACTCAATTACTGCTTTCCTCCGAGCTCGTCCACCATTTTGTTTTCCCAGATCATCAGTGCTTTAAGAGTGGGCTAAATCCTCCGGAGGTTGAAAGTCATCACGAGTCGGCAGACGGTGTATTTTCACGCTAAGACGTTGGAGAATACAAGGGCACATTTTCAGAAGGCATTCAGGTGAATGAGTGGAAGAATATTGCATGCTCTTGTTGGCATAGATTTGGTGTTTATAAGTAATTTGAAATATTCCCGTTATTTAATTTTTGAAAGACCATACAAAATGCAGTTAATATGGATTAGACAGCGAACCCCGTTATCTGCTCTTTGTAACATTGAGGTTTCTGGCTGTATTCCCAGAAAAAAAAAAAAAAAAAGACGCTTTGAAAATTATTTTTTTGTTTTTAAAGTCAGAGTGTCTTTTAAAGTTAATGCTGGCCGTGTACTCAGCACTTTGCAACGAGTTCAGAATTATTTGTCTATTTTAAAAGGAAATCTTTTGTTCAGGATTTCAGGATTTTTTCTTATATTGTAAATGCCACAGTTGTTAAAAGACCTACTGCAGGCTTTTTCTTTAACACAAGCAGTAAATATTTTTTATAGTCACAACACATACAAATCTATTTACCAGTTTAATTTTGCTATATATCAAGCAACCTGTTTTCATAACTATTTTTGTATTTTTGATCACATATATAGATAATATATGAACAAAAAAGGAGAGATACATACATACAGTAGGTTATTGAATTTATTATAGCAATGTTAACTCCAAGGGCTCTTGCAGTAATAAAAAGTTGCTGCCTATACTATTAACAGGGCTGACAGGCCCCTGGTAAATAATAATACCTTTGCAGATGTCACAGCAAAGCAGGTAGCAAGCCGTCCCTATGTTGAGGGATATATGATATGTGCCAAATTTATAATTTTGTAACCATTTATTTGTTTTTGGGTATGTCCTGGAAATAGAGTTAAAGGACAGGGGATATATAGTTGCATGGGTGAGCAGGGTATATATTATATACAAGGCATTTCACATTTTTAGCAGAATAGTTACAGTGGAGTGTTCGAGGTGAAAGCCAGGAGTGACTGTGGGTGTGGGACAATAGCCATGAGTGCAGGCTGTTGGGATGCTTGATTTGTGGGGCGAGTTTTAAGGTTAGTTAGTATTAAATGACTAAAAGGTTGACACCATTTGCATCAGAGAAAATGGCAGATGGCAGTTAGGTATGAATGAGAGTAAGTGTGTATTGGGAGAAGAGAGATTGATTTGTAGTTTGAGACAGTGTTTTTGTCCCCATTTTTGCAGATTGGGACAACTCTAGCAGTTTTCCCGGTCTTAGGGATATGGCCTACAGACAGGATAGAGTTGATTATGGATGCAATTGGTTTGGCACAGGCTGAGGTACCAAGTTTTAGAAACTTGGATTGTAGCAAAGTCAAGTCCATTTTGGTTGCTTAGTTTAAAATTTGAGGAGCGTTAATAGGGAATATCTCTGTTTAATATGTGGATGCTAATAATAGTAGTAACCATATTAATACAAGAATTTCTTTCTAGGTATAAATTCTCTCCCTATGAGACACTTATGGGATGAGTTATGACCATCAGTAGTTCAAAATAACGAATTAAGGACCATGTTATTGGTAATAAAACAATTAATAAGTATTGCATGCAACTAATATATATTTTTGAGTCTTTCTAGGCACAGGTTAAAGCTGAAAGTGCACCTACGCAAGACGGGTTAATGGTCAAGCATTTACTACGCAAGCACGCTCTTCATCCCAGATGAAAAAGCCATTTAAATACTACTCATCACCAGCATTGCAGTAAAATTCTTATCATCATGGATACACATCACGCACGTCAAAATAGTGCCAGCCTAGGCACAAACAGCTAATAAAGACAAAGACATAGCACCTGCAAATAAATGTTTTGATGGACACAATACTCTCTGACCACTAATCATCAAGGGAGAAAGGTTATAGGCAAAAATGTCCAGGCCTCAACACACGAACTTTGAACTTTTTATTTTTACAGGTTTTTATTATTTTTCAGTTACAATGTATGCTCCATTATGTTTGTGTAAGTGGCGTCCCATAAGGATGACAAAATAGTATAAGGTATTATTTGTTTAACTTTGTTTATTTTGTTTGGATTTATAGGTTAATAGAATCTCCCTGTAGAATGATATCCCGGTGGGAGAATGCTTTATCAGTCAAACACACGGTTATGTTAATTGCTCACAGGTAGAGTTAGAAACAGAAGAGATGCACCCAATACACAAGTGCTAAAAAGTAGTCTATGGGAAGAATAAGTTTCAGGGAATTTATTCCCAAATGTAGGAGTTGGGTTACTGTACACTGGCGACACACTTTATTCGAGCTGGGCTAGTCCCACGAATTCGGGTATACCTGGGTGTATTGAGGTTTGTGACTGTTTTCTGCCCGAGTGCATTGAGGTATTTTCCAAGCAGGGATTGAAGCATTTTATTCCCGCTGGCTGCAATACTGCACAGTATATATATATATACTGCAATACAATTCATGAATTTATGCCATCTGGTAGACACGCGAAGCATTGCAGCCTATTAAATCCTAATCATTATCATTTAACAGATCAGCCGCCCGTCAGCCAGGCATGAACCCAGGCTGGGAAGGCAAACACAACGGGGCTTGTCAGAGGTGAGGAGCGGCGCATTCCAGGTATCTGCCAGGTACATACTGGGTATTTGCTCGAATAAAGTGTGTCGGTGCAGTATGACAGGTTTACAGGGATATCCTAAATCATACAATCACAGACATTTACCCACTTAACCAAGAATAGGTTTAGTTTAAATTAATGGCCCCGCAGAATAAAATAGCTCTAGACTATATTTTAGCCTCAAAAGGAGGGGCATGTATGCGCCCTAGTTAAACCGCAATGTTGTGTATTTATCCAGGATTTAGGGACCATGGGGACTTGGTGGTTGGATTGATTTGCTTTGAGCGAAGCTAGCGAATGTTTTTGTATGTGTGTGTTTGTCCTACTCATTGCTCTCTATGTATTAAGTACAGCAAAACACTGATCCAGAAGTGCGTTGCAAACCCCACCGACGCTATGCATCTCTGCGGTGATGATGTCTCCAGTCCAGCAGAAGAAGAGACCGAAGAAGAAATCAACTGGGCTGATATAATGGCCGGAAAAGAAAGGAATGAAGTTATGCACAACTTGGACATCTTGGTCCATCAGGACTATGAAATGGTTAACTGTTCTGTTCTTTACATAGACTGTCTCTTAAGGATATGGGGGGGACTGAGAAGACTGGATATGAGGAAGGTGGGAGGTCACAAAGGGACGTGAGTCAACCATAAGGAAAGGATCACAAGTCAGCCATTTTGACCAAAGCAGCCATCTTGGTCCGTTTTGCCATTCTGAGTAAATGCAATATGAAAGATGTGTGCAAGAAGAATGTTTGTGCAGTCGCTCTTAGCAGAAATTAGCCCCCACCAATTCTCACAAATAGCTGACCTTTAAATTATGTGACATATTGAGATGTAAGCCATTTTCTAATCTATAGAAATATTTAATGATATATATAGATATATATATATATCTCTATTGGTTGTGTGGCATGTGGACCACTAAGATTGTACCCTGCAATCACACTGCCCCTTGTTATCTGGGCTTCATCCTTCCCACTTTCTATGTATCTGACACGTTACCCCAAGGGAAGCTGAGAAATCGAAAAGATCTGACCAGGACCATTAGTCCAACCTGCATTGCAGCTGGGGTTTTTATACCTAGTTTAGGTGTTCTTGAGCTCTATTCTTGTCAGGAATCGGCGTTCTCCTCGCTTCCCACACAGAGCACTCCCCCTCCGCAAGGAGCCCCTGGACACACAAAACAATCCTGTCTTACCGGCCTCCACGGCTCCTCGCCCCTGCCGCCGTCACGGGATCACTCCCCTTGGCGATTCCTCTGCTCAGCGCCGGGTGCACCCACGCCCTCCTGCACGCAAACCTACACGCACGCCAGCCCCAGACGTTATGTGCATGCATTCCCAGCTTACAGAGAACACGCCTAACAGAGCACTTTTAACCACTGTTCCTGCAGTGAGGCGTCGCCCCCAAGCATCACACAGTTCCATGCAAATCAAAGATTACACTCAGCTGGGCTGTAACACCTCTCTCCTATCAGGGAGGACTCCTTGCAGTCCTCCAGGCCTGCCCCCTTTTCCCATTGGCCTGCCCAGATTTATTATGCCTGTGCTTCCCATCACTCGTCGCTCGACATAGTTCTGGATGGAAGCATTTGACTATTCTCTCAGTGACTCCTCAGGTATTGACGCGGATTGGACGACTACCCTCTCTGGCTCTCGACTTTGGCTCTACTTGGACTTCGTGACTTCTGGCATCCCTGATCTTGGCAACGGCAATAACTACTCCTCCTCTACTACCGGTACCGGCAAGTATTGTCTTCCTTACTATACCTGGCCTGGCAACAATAACACCACACTCCGGACACGCTCCCTTTGCTGCGGGTGCGTGTATCCCTACGTCCCACCTCAGCACAGGGGATGGGTCTGGTCTGCGGGCAGCACCGGCGTAACATTATGTCGAGCCCACAAGACGCAGACCAGACTGAACTACAGCAGTTTCTCTCTGATCTGCTACAGCAAAACCAGGCCATGGCGGATCAAATTGTGGCACTTACACGCCAGGTCGCAGTACTCTCAGACAGGGTACCGACCGCGACCCCGCCAGATGTAAGCCCCCACTCCGCAAGCGCAGTTAGCAGCTCAGATGTAAGGATTCCTCCTCCCAAGCCTTATGCAGGTGAACCGCAAGATTGTAGGGGTTTCCTAAACCAGTGTGAGGTGCAGTTTGAAATGGCCCCCCATCTCTACAATACTGATCGCAAGAAGGTAGCCTACATTTATAACCTTCTCACTGGCAGCGCCCTTGCTTGGGCTTCCCCGGTTTGGGAGCGACGTTCTGACCTTACCCAAGATTACCCAGCATTTAAAGCTGAGTTTCAACGGGTATTCGATTCCCCCGCTCGTCGGGAGATGGCATCTGTTTCTCTTCTCCAGATCACGCAGGGACGGCGAATGGTGACGCAGTATGCTGTGGAATTCCGGACTCTTGCAGCCGAGACTAGCTGGGGACAAGAGGCTCTCGTCTCCGTATTCTGGCAAGGCCTGGCAGATCCCATCAAGGACGAACTCTCTCGCCAATCCAGGCCGGATCAACTGGAGGTCCTGATTGATTTGGCCGTCCGAGTGGATCAACGCATCCAGGTACGCCGCTCAGAGCGTCAGCGCACTCGCTTCCATAACTTTCAAGTTCCGTTCTCCAGTACTCTCAGCAGCACTCCTGCTCCCTCAAGTGCTACCACACCTCTTCGTCCTGCACTGGAGTTGCCAGAGCCAATGCAATTGGGGGTACAACGCATCCGCACACCGATACGGCAGTTCCACCACGCCGGGGGATTGTGTTTCTACTGCGGATCCATGGAACATCTGGTTCGGGAGTGTCCACTGCGTCCGGGAGATGGGAACAACCCAGTGAGTACAGAGGGGCTCTCTCTGGGTGTAATGTCTCCACGTCTCCTTCAAAAAGATGAACTCCCTAAGAAACTTACATTTCCAGTCTTCCTTTCAGGCGATAACTTCAAGACTTCTACCGCCGCTTTCATTGACTCAGGAGCTGGAGGAAACTTCGTGGATCTTGAATTCGTCAGGGTAAACCGTATACCACTAGTGAGAAAGAAGGTTCCCATCGCACTCGTCGGTATCGATGGACGTCCTCTTACCCCGGCCCACATCTCCTTAGAGACGGCTCCCTTGCTTCTGTCTTCACATCTGCACAAGGAGACCTTAGTTCTCAATGCCATTCACGCTCCTGGGATACCCATCACCCTTGGTCTTCCTTGGCTACAGCTTCACAATCCTCTCATTGACTGGACTGCCTCCGCTCCCATTTCCTGGAGGTTGAGGTCAGGCAAGACTCATGAACTGCTGGCCAATACCTCTGTTCCCGAAGTTATTCTTCCTTCCGTTTACCATCAATTCCAGGACATTTTCAATAAGGTACAGTCAGACCTCTTGCCGCCACACAGGACTTACGATTGTCCAATCGATCTAGTTCCTGGTTACTCCCTACCCAAGTCCAAGACCTACCCCTTGTTGTTACCAGAATCTCACGCTATGGATGAATATATCCAGGAGAATCTCAAGAAAGGCTTTATTCGTCACTCCAATTCCCCAGCAGGGGCTGAGTTTTTCTTCATCAAGAAAAAGGACGGTTCGTTGAGGCCTTGCATCGACTACAGGGGTTTAAACCAGATAACTATTAAAAATCGTTACCCCCTTCCCATTATTACCGAACTGTTCGATAAATTACAGGGGGCCAAGATTTTTTCCAAGTTGGATCTGCGTGGTGCCTATAACCTGGTGCGCATCAGGAAGGGGGATGAATGGAAGACGGCCTTCAACACGCGTAGTGGACACTACGAATATCTGGTAATGCCTTTCGGCTTATGTAATGCGCCCGCTGTCTTCCAGGATTTCATCAACGACGTCTTTCGTAAGGTACACACAAAACAATCCTGTCTTACCGGCCTCCACAGCTCCTCGCCCCTGCCGCCGTCGCGGGATCACTCCCCTCGGCGATTCCTCTGCTCAGTGCCGGGCGCGCCCACGCCCTCCTGCACGCAAACCTACACGCACGCCAGCCCCAGACGTTATGTGCATGCATTCCCAGCTTACAGAGAACACGCCTAACAGAGCACTTTTAACCACTGTTCCTGCAGTGAGGCGTCGCCCCCAAGCATCACACAGTTCCATGCAAATCAAAGATTACACTCAGCTGGGCTGTAACACCTCTCTCCTATCAGGGAGGACTCATTGCAGTCCTCCAGGCCTGCCCCCTTTTCCCATTGGCCTGCCCAGCTTTATTATGCCTGTGCTTCCCATCACTCGTCGCTCAACATAGTTCTGGATGGAAGCATTTGACTATTCTCTCAGTGACTCCTCAGGTATTGACGCGGATTGGATGACTACCCTCTCTGGCTCTCGACTTTGGCTCTACTTGGACTTCGTGGCTTCTGGCATCCCTGATCTTGCAAAACAGAAATTGTGAGGCGCTACTAATGAAGGTGAAAATAAATAAATAAATCAATAAATAAAATTATGTGATATATAAGTGTGCTCAAATATAATAATGGCAAACTTCGCTGCTCAACCCTCTTTGGAGAAGTTCCAGATTTCTCCTTTCTTGAATGTTGAAGAGAAGCTTGTGGGGAGCGCAGGTGTCACCATATATATGCAAAGGAAAAATAAATATAATGTGGTATGTCTATACAGGTACAGCAATCAACACAGGAATCACGAATGGAAACTCACATTCTGCCTGTTGTAATACAGCTTTTGAAACAGCAATAGATGCAGTGTATGGATTCAGCACTGTGCAGGGGGGTCTGGCTGGTGGACACTCCCTGATGTCAACAGGACAACCCTCAATAGAATGAAAAAGACGACTCTAGTGCAACATTGTATGTTCACGTTAGATATATTGAAAATAGGCAATTGCTATTGCACTTACATGAGCAACTTGTGCTTAGACACATAAAAATCGATGCGCAGCATAGGTGTGTGTCATCCCCCTCACTCCCGAAGTTGCGTCGCGTCACTTCCGGTCCGGCCCGTCGCGTCACTTCCGGTTTCGTCGGCGATCGCAGAATGGATCAAAACGGGTTCCGGGGTATGCTGGCCACACGTCTGGACTGCTGCAAGGTTCACTCAACGCGTTTCGCTGGCGTGGCAGCTTCGTCAGGAGTCCGACAGGAGTGGAATCGCATTCTCGATGCCTGTTCAATGGACCTAATGAGATTGATTATTTATGAAAGGGGTAGAAATATTGAAAAGCTGGAAGAGGGTATACTAGAGGTCATTGCAACACTTGAACCTCTAGTTATTGAGAATGACTGTTCAGAGTTGGAATATGACCTGAAATGTAAATTAGAGAGCGAAGAAGAGGAGCTCTTAAAAGTGAAGCATGAGAAGTTTTTACGTGACAAAGGGGACTATGTTAATAACAAACAAAGAGACTGGGCAAAAAAGGAGGAGCGAGGGAGAGTGGTAGGTCAGACTTATGTCCCCAGAAGGGATAAGTCTAACACTTCTCACTCAAGACAGAGAGAAGCTCAGGATCAGCCGCAAAGGCCGAATGACCAGTCACGTGGGAACTTCCATACGAACAGTGGGAACTATAATGAGTTTGTACAGTCTCAGTCTGGGAATCATATTCGGAATCCAAATTATAGGGGGAAGAACTATATTTGGAACTATAAGCCCAACTTTAGATCTAACCCCCATCAATACCAACAACAGCAAAATAGCTATAAAGAATATGTACCCAATAGAGCTGAGCAGGTTATATATTCACCAAAGGTTATCCCCAAGAATAACATTTATTCTCGTCCATCTAACCATGCATCTCCGTCTTTTTTAGAAATGGTAAAGACCAGATTGGCACCGCCTCTATCGAGAGAGAAAAAGGGAACAGAGACCCCATTGGGTCCCCCCTCGAACAACCAGAAAAAAAGATCTCTGTCCGACGAGGGACCAGAGGTGGTGCCAACATCCAAAAGAAAAGAGAGTCATCCAGAAAGGTCCCCCAATTAGAGAAGGGTATTTTTAATCTTACGAACATTATTTTAACGCAGGACCAAATTAAAGTTCTGAGTAAGGGTCTGGCTTTCGCGCGGACATGTGGACCCAACTCTTTTCAGCTGTTTAAGGATCTCCACAAGTTCACGCGAAACCTAACCCTGAAAAGACATTTTTTAAAGTTAACGTTAGATTCTGCACCACTAGAGACACCTACTGTACCACCTAGTTCTATTTTATCCAATTCTAATCCTACAATTAAACACACGGGTTTTAAGAATCAGTCTAGGTTTTACCCTGCCCAATCAAAGGGACACCATATAGACGCATTTTTTAACACTGTAATTAATGATATTAATATTTTAGTTAACGATTTTAACATACGTGATATTAAACAGAATTTAAATCAGAAGGAAAACTTAGCGCTAAAAATGTTGAAAGATAACAAAGAATTAATTATCAGACAGGCCGACAAGGGAGGTGGGGTGGTCCTACAGAGCCGAACTGATTATGAGAAAGAGGCATTTAGGCTTTTGAATGATAAAGCCTCCTATATAAGATTAAACAAGGACCCTACCCTAGAGTTTCAAAGTTTACTAAAATCCCTCCTAGAAGACGCCCTGTCCCAATCAGTTATCTCTGAAACAGAATTTTCTTTCCTATACCAAAGTCACCCGAGACTGCCTATATTTTATCACCTCCCTAAAGTTCACAAGTGTAAAAAATCCCCCCCTGGAAGACCTATTGTCTCAGGGATTCAATCCCTGACCGCAAATATGTCCCAATACGTAGATTTCTTCCTACAGCCCTATGTAGTTAGGTTACAATCTCATATTAAGGATTCTACGGCGGTTTTAAATCTGTTTAAAAATTTTGAGTGGAAAAGCAGCTATAGGTGGCTGACTTGCGATATTAAAGCACTCTATACGAATATTCCCCACCTGAAGGGCCTTGACGCTACTGAACAATGCCTGAAACAGGACAATCTACTGCATCCTCTGAATAGAGTGTTTATATTGAAATTCATAGAATTCATATTGCACCACAATTATTTTATGTTCCTCTCAGACTTCTACATTCAGGTTTGCGGCACAGCGATGGGCACGCGATTTGCCCCTAGCTTCGCAAACCTGTATGTGGGACACTGGGAGGAACATACAATATGGGCTAATAACCCCTTCAGAGACCATATAATTATATGGAAACGCTACATAGATGACGTCTTGGTAGTATGGGATGGGGATGACTCATCGATACAGGAGTTTGTGTCTTTTATTAATAGGAACAATTATAATCTAGAGTTCACGCACCTTACAGACAACACCTCTATCAATTACTTAGATCTGAAATTGACGGGAAGTAATGGTAGGGTGCACACAGAAACATTCTTTAAAGAGGTGGACACAAACAACCTGTTAATGGCAACCAGCAATCATAAGGACACCTGGATAAAAAACATTCCTGTGGGCCAATTTATGAGGCTGAAAAGAAATTGTAGCGCCAATGAGACATTCTTACAACAAGCAGATATGATGCGGGACAGGTTTATAGAGAGAGGATTTAAGCCCAACCACTTAGACAATGAACTTACAAGAGTGCAAGCTATGGACAGAGATAGTCTATTGTCACAGAAGGTCAAAAAACCAATATCTACAGAGGACAAACAAGTAGATGTGGCCTTCGTGACAAACTATAACTCTGCCCATAAACAAATTGAGAGGGTGATTGCCAAACACTGGTGTATCCTAAATAGTGACCCAGTGTTGGGTGACTTTTTAAATAAAAAACCCAAGTTCATTTATAGGAAAGCCACCAACTTGAAGAATATGTTGGCTCCAAGTGACATTGGGAGTAATATGTTTTTAGTCCCCAGAACCAACTGGTTGGGAAATAAACCCGTAGGAAATTTTAGTTGCACAAAATGCTCCGTATGTAAATATATGAATTCCAACAATAAGACTTTTATTTCACAAAAGACGCAGGAAATTTTTAAAATAGATGATTTTATTACATGTAATTCAGTTTTTATGGTGTATTTATTAGAATGCTCCTGCAAACTCCAATATGTTGGTAGGACAAAGCGGAATTTAAAGGTGAGGATACAGGAACATATCCGGAACATAAAAAACGGATTAGAAAAACACAGTGTTTCTAGACATTTTTTAACCCATCATAATAAGGACCCTTCAAGCTTAACCTTCCTGGGCATTAAGCATGTAGCAAGCGATAGGAGAGGAGGCGATAGACTCAAGGCCCTCTCGGCTCAGGAGTCTCTCTGGATACACAAATTGGATTGTATGGTTCCAAAAGGACTGAACGAAGACATAGATGTATGGGCTTTTTATTAACTTTTATCGAGTTTTTTTGATGGATATGCATTAGAATTACATTTACCAGCAATAATTTTATGTTACCACTAGATGTCGCTATACCATGAGTCCATTGAACAGGCATTGTTTATTTATTTATTTATTTATATTTTTTATCTATATTAAATGATTTGAGTACCAATAATACTTAAGTAATATGTTTAATTCCATTTTAATCTGACTTATTCTTACCCCTTTCTCCTTCTTTACAGATAAGGAGTTTTTAATTGATGTTATAATTAAAGTTGATTTTATGTCTGTATATGAATACACTGCCAGTATGTATTTGATTTTCCAATCCATTGTCCCGCCCCCTTATGCAGAAGGGCTCACCTGATTGGTCCCCTGCCCAAGTGGCTGACCAATGGCGTCAGCCGTATGCATATTTATTGAAGGAGGAGGGCTCAATGCATTATCCCTGATGAAGAAGCTCTTTTGGTAGCTTCGAAACGCGTTGGATAGAGATTGGCAGGGTCTGGTTCCCCATCCTAGCCTCCCTAACCTATTTTTAGCGATTTTCTTAATGTGCAATTATTTTTGGGACTTTCCCCATTGAAATCTAAACGAAATCACCTTATACCAGGAGGGAAGATGAGTCAGCGGGCACTACGGTGCAGGAAAAAATCAAAAAGGCTGGACTGTGCTACAAAAAAAAATCCTTTATTCAGACATGGTTAAAAATTGAGAGGAGGGAAGAGAACCCCTGCGCCTCTAACGCGTTTCACTCGCAATCGAGCTTTTTCTTTGAAAAAGCTCGATTGCGAGTGAAACGCGTTAGAGGCGCAGGGGTTCTCTTCCCTCCTCTCAATTTTTAACCATGTCTGAATAAAGGATTTTTTTTTGTAGCACAGTCCAGCCTTTTTGATTTTTTCCTGCACCGTAGTGCCCGCTGATTCATCTTCCCTCCTGGTATAAGGTGATTTCGTTCTGCTTCCATTCTGCCGGAGCACACTGACCCGGTCACACACAAGGAGATATGTGAGTACAATCATGCTTTAAAGTGAGCTGCCCCATTACCATCGGTATATTGTGTTCTGGGTGTATATTAGAGGTCTGGGGGGGGTCCTAGGATATCCCCCATACAACTCTCTTTACCCCTGCTTAACCGTGGTTCATCTAGGGGTTAATGCCTAAGCTCCAAGCATGCACAAAGGATATTATGTGTTCCGGTTTGCAGTGAATTCAACAATATAATTTTTTTTGAACCTAAGGGTATATGCTCTGTAGCACTAGTTATTTTTGGGGCTCCAACCTCAATATTTCCCATTGAAATCTACATCGCGCGTCATCCGTGACGTCACGGGAGTGCGCGAGCGCCGGAAGAAGATCCCACGTGGGCCGCGCGGTGTGTACAGTGAGAGGAGAGCCCTTAGGCATCACTGTGTCCCGAGGACAGCAAAAAGCAAGCTGTTTTGAACTAACATTCATGCCACGAGCCCAGCAGATGCCACTACCAGTGGGGGAACTCTGAACAGCTCAAGTGCTGCAGCTGCCGCATGCAGGGGTCCAGGATAAGTGAGAGATATCACTGTGACTTGCCAGAAGACAGCTGCTGCACCAGAGGGCTACACCATTCCATCCAGAGGCTTTCCATTGTGGTGACATTGTGCTGATGTTTGCACAGATATGCTTTTATTATTCTGCCTAAATGTACGCTTAATACTCACCATTTTTTCACAAATATAATTTGTACCTATTTACTTCACTATTGCGTTTTGCGCTGTTCTTTTTGTCGTTTTCTCCTAGTGTCTTGAGTGCTGAGCCACTCTTTCAGTTTAGCAGCATACGCCTCCTATATGGTTTTGTATATAATTTTATACAATATTATAACACCCTGTGCACTTATATTATTGCACATTAACACTATAGCGTGTGGATTTTGTTGTAAGGTGAATTTTGGGTTGCGCACTTATTTTTGTATCACTGTTCACTTGCTCCTTATTTGTGCTGCACGTTTATTCACTTTAATTTTAAGGGAATTAGTATTATTCTCACTATTAACAATGGTGTGGAGTTTGGCGAATTGTAGGGCCAAACGGGAAGAACACTTCAGTCTCCTATTTGCAGATGAGACAGTAGATGCTCCCTCCGAGTCAGTAATATCAACATCTGTAAAAGAGCATTTTAAAACCTTAGAAAAATTGCTATTAGAAGAAAATAAACTATGGTTAGAGAAAAGAACCATTCAAGTTTATATGGACTGTAACAGAATACCAAGAGGGTTAAGAGTCCTTAAAAAAACAACCTTTGGCAAAGACAATCCACATTTTTTACAGGAGTGGAATCGCATTCTCGATGCCTGTTCAATGGACCTAATGAGATTGATTATTTATGAAAGGGGTAGAAATATTGAAAAGCTGGAAGAGGGTATACTAGAGGTCATTGCAACACTTGAACCTCTAGTTATTGAGAATGACTGTTCAGAGTTGGAATATGACCTGAAATGTAAATTAGAGAGCGAAGAAGAGGAGCTCTTAAAAGTGAAGCATGAGAAGTTTTTACGTGACAAAGGGGACTATGTAAATAACAAACAAAGAGACTGGGCAAAAAAGGAGGAGCGAGGGAGAGTGGTAGGTCAGACTTATGTCCCCAGAAGGGATAAGTCTAACACTTCTCACTCAAGACAGAGAGAAGCTCAGGATCAGCCGCAAAGGCCGAATGACCAGTCACGTGGGAACTTCCATACGAACAGTGGGAACTATAATGAGTTTGTACAGTCTCAGTCTGGGAATCATATTCGGAATCCAAATTATAGGGGGAAGAACTATATTTGGAACTATAAGCCCAACTTTAGATCTAACCCCCATCAATACCAACAACAGCAAAATAGCTATAAAGAATATGTACCCAATAGAGCTGAGCAGGTTATATATTCACCAAGGGTTATCCCCAAGAATAACATTTATTCTCGTCCATCTAACCATGCATCTCTGTCTTTTTTAGAAATGGTAAAGACCAGATTGGCACCGCCTCTATCGAGAGAGAAAAAGGGAACAGAGACCCCATTGGGTCCCCCCTCGAACAACCAGAAAAAAAGATCTCTGTCCGACGAGGGACCAGAGGTGGTGCCAACATCCAAAAGAAAAGAGAGTCATCCAGAAAGGTCCCCCAATTAGAGAAGGGTATTTTTAATCTTACGAACATTATTTTAACGCAGGACCAAGTTAAAGTTCTGAGTAAGGGTCTGGCTTTCGCGCGGACATGTGGACCCAACTCTTTTCAGCTGTTTAAGGATCTCCACAAGTTCACGCGAAACCTAACCCTGAAAAGACATTTTTTAAAGTTAACGTTAGATTCTGCACCACTAGAGACACCTACTGTACCACCTAGTTCTATTTTATCCAATTCTAATCCTACAATTAAACACACGGGTTTTAAGAATCAGTCTAGGTTTTACCCTGCCCAATCAAAGGGACACCATATAGACGCATTTTTTAACACTGTAATTAATGATATTAATATTTTAGTTAACGATTTTAACATACGTGATATTAAACAGAATTTAAATCAGAAGGAAAACTTAGCGCTAAAAATGTTGAAAGATAACAAAGAATTAATTATCAAACAGGCCGACAAGGGAGGTGGGGTGGTCCTACAGAGCCGAACTGATTATGAGAAAGAGGCATTTAGGCTTTTGAATGATAAAGCCTCCTATATAAGATTAAACAAGGACCCTACCCTAGAGTTTCAAAGTTTACTAAAATCCCTCCTAGAAGACGCCCTGTCCCAATCAGTTATCTCTGAAACAGAATTTTCTTTCCTATACCAAAGTCACCCGAGACTGCCTATATTTTATCACCTCCCTAAAGTTCACAAGTGTAAAAAATCCCCCCCTGGAAGACCTATTGTCTCAGGGATTCAATCCCTGACCGCAAATATGTCCCAATACGTAGATTTCTTCCTACAGCCCTATGTAGTTAGGTTACAATCTCATATTAAGGATTCTACGGCGGTTTTAAATCTGTTTAAAAATTTTGAGTGGAAAAGCAGCTATAGGTGGCTGACTTGCGATATTAAAGCACTCTATACGAATATTCCCCACCTGAAGGGCCTTGACGCTACTGAACAATGCCTGAAACAGGACAATCTACTGCATCCTCTGAATAGAGTGTTTATATTGAAATTCATAGAATTCATATTGCACCACAATTATTTTATGTTCCTCTCAGACTTCTACATTCAGGTTTGCGGCACAGCGATGGGCACGCGATTTGCCCCTAGCTTCGCAAACCTGTATGTGGGACACTGGGAGGAACATACAATATGGGCTAATAACCCCTTCAGAGACCATATAATTATATGGAAACGCTACATAGATGACGTCTTGGTAGTATGGGATGGGGATGACTCATCGATACAGGAGTTTGTGTCTTTTATTAATAGGAACAATTATAATCTAGAGTTCACGCACCTTACAGACAACACCTCTATCAATTACTTAGATCTGAAATTGACGGGAAGTAATGGTAGGGTGCACACAGAAACATTCTTTAAAGAGGTGGACACAAACAACCTGTTAATGGCAACCAGCAATCATAAGGACACCTGGATAAAAAACATTCCTGTGGGCCAATTTATGAGGCTGAAAAGAAATTGTAGCGCCAATGAGACATTCTTACAACAAGCAGATATGATGCGGGACAGGTTTATAGAGAGAGGATTTAAGCCCAACCACTTAGACAATGAACTTACAAGAGTGCAAGCTATGGACAGAGATAGTCTATTGTCACAGAAGGTCAAAAAACCAATATCTACAGAGGACAAACAAGTAGATGTGGCCTTCGTGACAAACTATAACTCTGCCCATAAACAAATTGAGAGGGTGATTGCCAAACACTGGTGTATCCTAAATAGTGACCCAGTGTTGGGTGACTTTTTAAATAAAAAACCCAAGTTCATTTATAGGAAAGCCACCAACTTGAAGAATATGTTGGCTCCAAGTGACATTGGGAGTAATATGTTTTTAGTCCCCAGAACCAACTGGTTGGGAAATAAACCCGTAGGAAATTTTAGTTGCACAAAATGCTCCGTATGTAAATATATGAATTCCAACAATAAGACTTTTATTTCCCAAAAGACGCAGGAAATTTTTAAAATAGATGATTTTATTACATGTAATTCAGTTTTTATGGTGTATTTATTAGAATGCTCCTGCAAACTCCAATATGTTGGTAGGACAAAGCGGAATTTAAAGGTGAGGATACAGGAACATATCCGGAACATAAAAAACGGATTAGAAAAACACAGTGTTTCTAGACATTTTTTAACCCATCATAATAAGGACCCTTCAAGCTTAACCTTCCTGGGCATTAAGCATGTAGCAAGCGATAGGAGAGGAGGCGATAGACTCAAGGCCCTCTCGGCTCAGGAGTCTCTCTGGATACACAAATTGGATTGTATGGTTCCAAAAGGACTGAACGAAGACATAGATGTATGGGCTTTTTATTAACTTTTATCGAGTTTTTTTGATGGATATGCATTAGAATTACATTTACCAGCAATAATTTTATGTTACCACTAGATGTCGCTATACCATGAGTCCATTGAACAGGCATTGTTTATTTATTTATTTATTTATATTTTTTATCTATATTAAATGATTTGAGTACCAATAATACTTAAGTAATATGTTTAATTCCATTTTAATCTGACTTATTCTTACCCCTTTCTCCTTCTTTACAGATAAGGAGTTTTTAATTGATGTTATAATTAAAGTTGATTTTATGTCTGTATATGAATACACTGCCAGTATGTATTTGATTTTCCAATCCATTGTCCCGCCCCCTTATGCAGAAGGGCTCACCTGATTGGTCCCCTGCCCAAGTGGCTGACCAATGGCGTCAGCCGTATGCATATTTATTGAAGGAGGAGGGCTCAATGCATTATCCCTGATGAAGAAGCTCTTTTGGTAGCTTCGAAACGCGTTGGATAGAGATTGGCAGGGTCTGGTTCCCCATCCTAGCCTCCCTAACCTATTTTTAGCGATTTTCTTAATGTGCAATTATTTTTGGGACTTTCCCCATTGAAATCTAAACGAAATCACCTTATACCAGGAGGGAAGATGAGTCAGCGGGCACTACGGTGCAGGAAAAAATCAAAAAGGCTGGACTGTGCTACAAAAAAAAATCCTTTATTCAGACATGGTTAAAAATTGAGAGGAGGGAAGAGAACCCCTGCGCCTCTAACGCGTTTCACTCGCAATCGAGCTTTTTCTTTGAAAAAGCTCGATTGCGAGTGAAACGCGTTAGAGGCGCAGGGGTTCTCTTCCCTCCTCTCAATTTTTAACCATGTCTGAATAAAGGATTTTTTTTTGTAGCACAGTCCAGCCTTTTTGATTTTTTCCTGCACCGTAGTGCCCGCTGATTCATCTTCCCTCCTGGTATAAGGTGATTTCGTTCTGCTTCCATTCTGCCGGAGCACACTGACCCGGTCACACACAAGGAGATATGTGAGTACAATCATGCTTTAAAGTGAGCTGCCCCATTACCATCGGTATATTGTGTTCTGGGTGTATATTAGAGGTCTGGGGGGGGTTCTAGGATATCCCCCATACAACTCTCTTTACCCCTGCTTAACCGTGGTTCATCTAGGGGTTAATGCCTAAGCTCCAAGCATGCACAAAGGATATTATGTGTTCCGGTTTGCAGTGAATTCAACAATATAATTTTTTTTGAACCTAAGGGTATATGCTCTGTAGCACTAGTTATTTTTGGGGCTCCAACCTCAATATTTCCCATTGAAATCTACATCGCGCGTCATCCGTGACGTCACGGGAGTGCGCGAGCGCCGGAAGAAGATCCCACGTGGGCCGCGTGGTGTGTACAGTGAGAGGAGAGCCCTTAGGCATCACTGTGTCCCGAGGACAGCAAAAAGCAAGCTGTTTTGAACTAACATTCATGCCACGAGCCCAGCAGATGCCACTACCAGTGGGGGAACTCTGAACAGCTCAAGGGCTGCAGCTGCCGCATGCAGGGGTCCAGGATAAGTGAGAGATATCACTGTGACTTGCCAGAAGACAGCTGCTGCACCAGAGGGCTACACCATTCCATCCAGAGGCTTTCCATTGTGGTGACATTGTGCTGATGTTTGCACAGATATGCTTTTATTATTCTGCCTAAATGTACGCTTAATACTCACCATTTTTTCACAAATATAATTTGTACCTATTTACTTCACTATTGCGTTTTGCGCTGTTCTTTTTGTCGTTTTCTCCTAGTGTCTTGAGTGCTGAGCCACTCTTTCAGTTTAGCAGCATACGCCTCCTATATGGTTTTGTATATAATTTTATACAATATTATAACACCCTGTGCACTTATATTATTGCACATTAACACTATAGCGTGTGGATTTTGTTGTAAGGTGAATTTTGGGTTGCGCACTTATTTTTGTATCACTGTTCACTTGCTCCTTATTTGTGCTGCACGTTTATTCACTTTAATTTTAAGGGAATTAGTATTATTCTCACTATTAACAATGGTGTGGAGTTTGGCGAATTGTAGGGCCAAACGGGAAGAACACTTCAGTCTCCTATTTGCAGATGAGACAGTAGATGCTCCCTCTGAGTCAGTAATATCAACATCTGTAAAAGAGCATTTTAAAACCTTAGAAAAATTGCTATTAGAAGAAAATAAACTATGGTTAGAGAAAAGAACCATTCAAGTTTATATGGACTGTAACAGAATACCAAGAGGGTTAAGAGTCCTTAAAAAAACAACCTTTGGCAAAGACAATCCACATTTTTTACAGGAGTGGAATCGCATTCTCGATGCCTGTTCAATGGACCTAATGAGATTGATTATTTATGAAAGGGGTAGAAATATTGAAAAGCTGGAAGAGGGTATACTAGAGGTCATTGCAACACTTGAACCTCTAGTTATTGAGAATGACTGTTCAGAGTTGGAATATGACCTGAAATGTAAATTAGAGAGCGAAGAAGAGGAGCTCTTAAAAGTGAAGCATGAGAAGTTTTTACGTGACAAAGGGGACTATGTAAATAACAAACAAAGAGACTGGGCAAAAAAGGAGGAGCGAGGGAGAGTGGTAGGTCAGACTTATGTCCCCAGAAGGGATAAGTCTAACACTTCTCACTCAAGACAGAGAGAAGCTCAGGATCAGCCGCAAAGGCCGAATGACCAGTCACGTGGGAACTTCCATACGAACAGTGGGAACTATAATGAGTTTGTACAGTCTCAGTCTGGGAATCATATTCGGAATCCAAATTATAGGGGGAAGAACTATATTTGGAACTATAAGCCCAACTTTAGATCTAACCCCCATCAATACCAACAACAGCAAAATAGCTATAAAGAATATGTACCCAATAGAGCTGAGCAGGTTATATATTCACCAAGGGTTATCCCCAAGAATAACATTTATTCTCGTCCATCTAACCATGCATCTCTGTCTTTTTTAGAAATGGTAAAGACCAGATTGGCACCGCCTCTATCGAGAGAGAAAAAGGGAACAGAGACCCCATTGGGTCCCCCCTCGAACAACCAGAAAAAAAGATCTCTGTCCGACGAGGGACCAGAGGTGGTGCCAACATCCAAAAGAAAAGAGAGTCATCCAGAAAGGTCCCCCAATTAGAGAAGGGTATTTTTAATCTTACGAACATTATTTTAACGCAGGACCAAGTTAAAGTTCTGAGTAAGGGTCTGGCTTTCGCGCGGACATGTGGACCCAACTCTTTTCAGCTGTTTAAGGATCTCCACAAGTTCACGCGAAACCTAACCCTGAAAAGACATTTTTTAAAGTTAACGTTAGATTCTGCACCACTAGAGACACCTACTGTACCACCTAGTTCTATTTTATCCAATTCTAATCCTACAATTAAACACACGGGTTTTAAGAATCAGTCTAGGTTTTACCCTGCCCAATCAAAGGGACACCATATAGACGCATTTTTTAACACTGTAATTAATGATATTAATATTTTAGTTAACGATTTTAACATACGTGATATTAAACAGAATTTAAATCAGAAGGAAAACTTAGCGCTAAAAATGTTGAAAGATAACAAAGAATTAATTATCAGACAGGCCGACAAGGGAGGTGGGGTGGTCCTACAGAGCCGAACTGATTATGAGAAAGAGGCATTTAGGCTTTTGAATGATAAAGCCTCCTATATAAGATTAAACAAGGACCCTACCCTAGAGTTTCAAAGTTTACTAAAATCCCTCCTAGAAGACGCCCTGTCCCAATCAGTTATCTCTGAAACAGAATTTTCTTTCCTATACCAAAGTCACCCGAGACTGCCTATATTTTATCACCTCCCTAAAGTTCACAAGTGTAAAAAATCCCCCCCTGGAAGACCTATTGTCTCAGGGATTCAATCCCTGACCGCAAATATGTCCCAATACGTAGATTTCTTCCTACAGCCCTATGTAGTTAGGTTACAATCTCATATTAAGGATTCTACGGCGGTTTTAAATCTGTTTAAAAATTTTGAGTGGAAAAGCAGCTATAGGTGGCTGACTTGCGATATTAAAGCACTCTATACGAATATTCCCCACCTGAAGGGCCTTGACGCTACTGAACAATGCCTGAAACAGGACAATCTACTGCATCCTCTGAATAGAGTGTTTATATTGAAATTCATAGAATTCATATTGCACCACAATTATTTTATGTTACTCTCAGACTTCTACATTCAGGTTTGCGGCACAGCGATGGGCACGCGATTTGCCCCTAGCTTCGCAAACCTGTATGTGGGACACTGGGAGGAACATACAATATGGGCTAATAACCCCTTCAGAGACCGTATAATTATATGGAAACGCTACATAGATGACGTCTTGGTAGTATGGGATGGGGATGACTCATCGATACAGGAGTTTGTGTCTTTTATTAATAGGAACAATTATAATCTAGAGTTCACGCACCTTACAGACAACACCTCTATCAATTACTTAGATCTGAAATTGACGGGAAGTAATGGTAGGGTGCACACAGAAACATTCTTTAAAGAGGTGGACACAAACAACCTGTTAATGGCAACCAGCAATCATAAGGACACCTGGATAAAAAACATTCCTGTGGGCCAATTTATGAGGCCGAAAAGAAATTGTAGCGCCAATGAGACATTCTTACAACAAGCAGATATGATGCGGGACAGGTTTATAGAGAGAGGATTTAAGTCCAACCACTTAGACAATGAACTTACAAGAGTGCAAGCTATGGACAGAGATAGTCTATTGTCACAGAAGGTCAAAAAACCAATATCTACAGAGGACAAACAAGTAGATGTGGCCTTCGTGACAAACTATAACTCTGCCCATAAACAAATTGAGAGGGTGATTGCCAAACACTGGTGTATCCTAAATAGTGACCCAGTGTTGGGTGACTTTTTAAATAAAAAACCCAAGTTCATTTATAGGAAAGCCACCAACTTGAAGAATATGTTGGCTCCAAGTGACATTGGGAGTAATATGTTTTTAGTCCCCAGAACCAACTGGTTGGGAAATAAACCCGTAGGAAATTTTAGTTGCACAAAATGCTCCGTATGTAAATATATGAATTCCAACAATAAGACTTTTATTTCCCAAAAGACGCAGGAAATTTTTAAAATAGATGATTTTATTACATGTAATTCAGTTTTTATGGTGTATTTATTAGAATGCTCCTGCAAACTCCAATATGTTGGTAGGACAAAGCGGAATTTAAAGGTGAGGATACAGGAACATATCCGGAACATAAAAAACGGATTAGAAAAACACAGTGTTTCTAGACATTTTTTAACCCATCATAATAAGGACCCTTCAAGCTTAACCTTCCTGGGCATTAAGCATGTAGCAAGCGATAGGAGAGGAGGCGATAGACTCAAGGCCCTCTCGGCTCAGGAGTCTCTCTGGATACACAAATTGGATTGTATGGTTCCAAAAGGACTGAACGAAGACATAGATGTATGGGCTTTTTATTAACTTTTATCGAGTTTTTTTGATGGATATGCATTAGAATTACATTTACCAGCAATAATTTTATGTTACCACTAGATGTCGCTATACCATGAGTCCATTGAACAGGCATTGTTTATTTATTTATATTTTTTATCTATATTAAATGATTTGAGTACCAATAATACTTAAGTAATATGTTTAATTCCATTTTAATCTGACTTATTCTTACCCCTTTCTCCTTCTTTACAGATAAGGAGTTTTTAATTGATGTTATAATTAAAGTTGATTTTATGTCTGTATATGAATACACTGCCAGTATGTATTTGATTTTCCAATCCATTGTCCCGCCCCCTTATGCAGAAGGGCTCACCTGATTGGTCCCCTGCCCAAGTGGCTGACCAATGGCGTCAGCCGTATGCATATTTATTGAAGGAGGAGGGCTCAATGCATTATCCCTGATGAAGAAGCTCTTTTGGTAGCTTCGAAACGCGTTGGATAGAGATTGGCAGGGTCTGGTTCCCCATCCTAGCCTCCCTAACCTATTTTTAGCGATTTTCTTAATGTGCAATTATTTTTGGGACTTTCCCCATTGAAATCTACATCGCGCGTCATCCGTGACGTCACGGGAGTGTACGAGCGCCGGAAGAAGATCCCACGTGGGCCGCGCGGTGTGTACAGTGAGAGGAGAGCCCTTAGGCATCACTGTGTCCCGAGGACAGCAAAAAGCAAGCTGTTTTGAACTAACATTCATGCCACGAGCCCAGCAGATGCCACTACCAGTGGGGGAACTCTGAACAGCTCAAGGGCTGCAGCTGCCGCATGCAGGGGTCCAGGATAAGTGAGAGATATCACTGTGACTTGCCAGAAGACAGCTGCTGCACCAGAGGGCTACACCATTCCATCCAGAGGCTTTCCATTGTGGTAACATTGTGCTGATGTTTGCACAGATATGCTTTTATTATTCTGCCTAAATGTACGCTTAATACTCACCATTTTTTCACAAATATAATTTGTACCTATTTACTTCACTATTGCGTTTTGCGCTGTTCTTTTTGTCGTTTTCTCCTAGTGTCTTGAGTGCTGAGCCACTCTTTCAGTTTAGCAGCATACGCCTCCTATATGGTTTTGTATATAATTTTATACAATATTATAACACCCTGTGCACTTATATTATTGCACATTAACACTATAGCGTGTGGATTTTGTTGTAAGGTGAATTTTGGGTTGCGCACTTATTTTTGTATCAATGTCAAGCCAGAGTCTGCACTCATGTTAGGCTTCCATTTTGTCTGGTCATAACTAGTTAAGATTCTGTAGTCAGCCTTTTGCTGAAATATAATTCCTAAATGCACTCAGTTTCTGCCAAAATTGCATTTCCTTTCTTCCTGCTAAGGATATTGCTAAGATACTTTTGTGTTGTCAATTTCCTGATGTTTTAGTTAGAATATAATAGAATGGTTCTCTGCAAGAAGCAAAATAGTGTAATATAGTTGCTAAAGACTCAAGGTCTCTTTTGATAACAGACAATGAATAAGCTATGTATTCAGACAATTGCTTGTATTGGAAAAGACATGTCCCAAAAGTCACGCCACTAATATGTCCTGCCCCTAGATCACGCCTCTAATCAAAGCTACGCCCAAGACACACCTAGGATACGCCTATGTTACACCTAGGATACGCCTATGTTACGCCTCTAACCAATATCTTTTTTTTTTCTGTATAAAAGTCATTACCCTATGAGTAATAAATTGAGACAAAGGATTTGAAACCTGGCTTGCGTTACGTTTCATTTCGTTCGTCTACCAGGCCTGAAGTTCATCAAAGACCGGAGATAACAGTGGCAGGGCGTGTAAAGCTTCTCCGGGGAAGTCTGCTGCAAAATGGTGCAGATGGTGTATCCATTCACAAGGCTTCAGTTTTCTTGGTAGAGGAAAGGCTCCTCTCAGTTCTGAAGCGTAGTGAGGAAATTAAGGTTTTTCCTTCAGTGACTGACTGACTGACTGGGTGACTGACTGACTGACTGACTGGGTGACTGACTGGGTGACTGGGTGACTGACTGGGTGACTGGCTGACTAACTGGGTGACTGACTGACTGACTGACTGACTGACTGGGTGACTGACTTGGTGACTGACTGGGTGACTGACTGGGTGACTGACTGGGTGACTGACTGACTGGGTGACTGACTGACTGGGTGACTGACTGACTGGGTGACTGACTGACTGACTGGGTGACTATCTGACTGGGTGACTAACTGACTGGGTGACTGACTGACTGACTGGGTGACTGGGTGACTGACTGACTGATTGGGTGACTGGGTGACTGACTGACTGACTGGGTGACTGACTGACTGGGTGACTGACTGACTGACTGGGTGACTGACTGACTGACTGGGTGAGTGTCTGACTGGGTGACTGACTGACTGGGTGAGTGACTGACTGACTGGGTGACTGACTGGGTGACTGACTGACTGACTGACTGACTGACTGGGTGACTGACTGACTGACTGGGTGACTGACTGACTGGGTGACTGACTGACTGACTGGGTGACTGACTGACTGGGTGACTGACTGACTGGGTGACTGACTGACTGACCGACTGGGTGACTGACTGACTGGGTGACTGACTGACTGACTGACTGACTGGGTGACTGACTGAGTGACTGACTGGGTGACTGACTGAGTGACTGGGTGACTGACTGAGTGACAGTGTGAGTGTAGAATGGGACAAATACATTAGGAATAACTGTAGACAGCATAAGAAATTGTTACAATCAGCCAAACAATGTTTTATTTAACAGTGTATATGGCCAGGAGCACCACCCCTGTGGCACCTCCCGTACGGCAGGCCACCCTTCCTCGTGGGCCACCCTTCCTCGCGGACCCCCCCCCAAAAGACCCTCTTTATATTTTTAATTATAACCTGCCTTTTTATTTTTTTATTCCTTGGGATTAAAAAAAAAAAGGGAGGGGGGGGAGAATTCAAGGACAAAGCAATACACACACACCCATGCATACACACACACACATACAGTATGCATACACACACACATATGCATACACACACACATGCACGCACACACACACACACACACACACACACACACACACACACACACACACACACACACACACACACACACACACACACACACACACACACACACACACACACACACACATGCATACACACACACCCATACATACACACCCATGCATATACACACACACACACACACACACAGACACACACACACACACACACGCACGCACGCACGCACACACACACACACGCATACACCCCCCCCCCTATGCATACACACACACACACACCCCCATGCATACACACACCCATGCAAACACACACACACACACACACGCATACACACACGCACCCATACACACACACACACACGCACGCATACACACACACACACACACACGCATACACACACACACACACGCATACACACACACAAACACCCATGCATACACACACACACACCCATGCATACACACACACACACACCCATGCATACACACACACACACCCATGCATAGACACACACACCCATGCATACACACACACACCCATGCATACACACACACACCCATGCATACACACACACACATGCATACACACACACATGCATACACACACACCCATGCATACACACACACACCCATGCATACACACCCACACACACCCATGCATACACACCCACACACACCCATGCATACACACACACACACACACACACCCATGTATACACACACACACCCATGTATACACATACACACACCCATGCATACACATACACGACAGGGGGAAGAAGAGGAAAGGCAGCAGGACCGAGCACCACCACTGCCACGCTTGCCACCCCCACCCCCCATGACCATCTCCAGCCCCGTGCGGGGATCGGCGGGAAGCCGGGTAAGCAGGGGAACACCCCCACCTCAATCTCCTGCCCCGTGCGGGAAGCCGGGACAGGGCGAGAAGGGGGGAACACCCCCACTACAATCTCCTGCCCCGCGCGGGGATCGGCGGGAAGCCAAGTTAAGCAGGGACAGGGAGAGAAGGGGGAACACCTGCCTCGAGCGGGGAGTAAGGGGGCTTGCAGGGAAGGACTAAGGGGGCTTGCAGGGAAGGAGTAAGGGGGCTTGCAGGGAAGGAGTAAGGGGGCTTGCAGGGAAGGAGTAAGGGGGCTTGCAGGGAAGGAGCAAAGGGGCCGCAAGATGGAGGATTGGAGAGTACTTACTCTCCAACAGATCTCCGGACAGAAAAAATGGCCGCTCGTTGGGGGCGGGCTCATATAGAGCCTGGCCGCGCGCCCACAAAGCCTGGGAGCACGTGCCAATCAGCTGTCAGGTAAGGGCAGTTTTTTTTTTCAGCCAGCGCGAGCAGGGAAAATTCAGCGCGAGCAGGGAGAAATTTAAAAAAAACAAACACGTGTGCTGCTTGGGCCAATATTTACTGTATAGGATTGTTGAACACTGTATATTCATATACATTTTTTGCTTGTATTTTGTATAATTCTTTGTGTTTATTATAATATATGTTCTTATTCTTAGTTATCACATTCATTCTTAATACTCATTCCTTTTTTATATGTCAAGTTAGTATTATTTTTTGTTCTTTATTATAGTTATCATATTTCTTTGTTTTTAAGTTTCATTTTCACACATCATTTTAATATAATCCTGTGGCTATATGCATTTTTATAGAGTTATTTATGCTTTTCTTATTCCTTTGTTGGGGTTATAGAAGTTCCTTGGCTCTTATCTTTGCTATTGTGTTTTGTGATCCATTTGTCCTATTGTGGTTGCCATATGCATTTGCCCTCACTTGTTTGGCTTCCTCCTGCCTGTATTGACAATTTTGCCCTTAGACGGCGCCATGTCATTCTGCGCATGTGCAATGACGCGCATTGCGTCATGACGTCATCGTGATCCCGTTTTTGGCGCGAATTGCTTACAGGTAGGAGGGTATTTAATGGGTGGTGTTGCACTGTATTATTATCCTTGATAAATAACGCTGTGACGTTCGAAACGCATTGGATGGGTCTGATGACACATTAAAGTGCCCTTTTATTCATTTTTGACTTTGGGTCCTTCCTGCTCCATTTGGCTTGTGCGCTCCATTCATCGTTTTACTTCGGCTTGCTGGTAAGCCTGTTGCAGGTTTTCCTGAAGCCTCTGCATGTATCTGAAGTGCGTTGCATTGTGTATCCGGTCTGTTTGGAAGTAAGAGGAGAACCTGGTGGACTCCTGGCGGGTATAGTTGTATGCATGTACTAAAGTTTGTACATGCCGGCTCCACTCGGCCTTCTGAGCACCTTCCAGTGTTCCCAGCATATCCAACAGCGTCCTGTTGAACCACTCCGGCAGAGCGTCTCCCTCTGGATGGTATGGTGTCGTATGGGAATTGAGGATGTTGAGTAACTCCAGGTTGAGCTTACTCTCAAAGTCCTGGCCCTGATCTGAGTGAAGGCGATTAGGCAGGCCATAATGTACAAAGTATTGCTTCCATAGGATCTTCGCCACTATGATATCCTTCTGGTCTTTGGTGGGGAAGGCTTGAGTGTACCGTGTATAATGGTCCATGATGACCAACACTTTGCCAATTCTTTGAGCCTCGGGTTCAATGCACAAGAAATCCATGCACACCAAGTCCATGGGGCCCGAGCTCTTCAGGTGTGCCATTGGTGTGGCTCTGATAGGGAGAGTCTTGCGCTGGCTGCACCTTGAGCATCTGCAACAGTGTTGTTCCACCTACTTGCACATCCGTGGCCAAAAGAAACGTCTCTGACCAGTCCGAATGTCTTCTCCTCTCCGAGATGGCCATGGTCATCGTGCAAGGCTTTCAGGACCCTATATTGCAGGTTCCGGGGCAGGACCAGTTGCAGTCTATCTGGGTGGGTTGTGGTACTGTACCACCCAAAAAGGTAGACTGCTGTCAATTCCGAATTTGTCTGCTTCTCGCATGAGGATGGTGACCATGTCGCTGGGGGCACGTTTCAGAATCGCAGGCTTGTTTTTCTGGACGGCCTGATGGATGATGCCATCCACGGGGTCTCGTATATGGTATTGTACCATCTCTTTCCATGCGATAAACTTATCTGGGGTGATGTTCATTCCTTCTGAATCACTGTAAGCGGTGGGGATGGCTTTGGATTGGCATCGTAAGGAATCCGCGACCCTTCACTCTGAGAAAGCCACTCTATCTTCTATGACAGCGGTTGTTTTGCACATGGCTCTCATCCCTGGTCTCGGGATCTCCTCCCAGGGGTCATCATCTGGAGCACTGATTCTCTACCAGGGTTCCGCGGAACCCAGGGGCTCCATGGAGCAGTCCCAGGGGTTCCACCTGGCCGCTTCAGCAGTTTTGCATTTCCTTTCTTCCTGCTAAGGATATTGCTAAGATACTTTTGTGTTGTCAATTTCCTGATGTTTTAGTTAGAATATAATAGAATGGTTCTCTGCAAGAAGCAAAATAGTGTAATATAGTTGCTAAAGACTCAAGGTCTCTTTTGATAACAGACAATGAATAAGCTATGTATTCAGACAATTGCTTGTATTGGAAAAGACATGTCCCAAAAGTCACGCCACTAATATGTCCTGCCCCTAGATCACGCCTCTAATCAAAGCTACGCCCAAGACACACCTAGGATACGCCTATGTTACACCTAGGATACGCCTATGTTACGCCTCTAACCAATATCTTTTTTTTTTCTGTATAAAAGTCATTACCCTATGAGTAATAAATTGAGACAAAGGATTTGAAACCTGGCTTGCGTTACGTTTCATTTCGTTCGTCTACCAGGCCTGAAGTTCATCAAAGACCGGAGATAACAGTGGCAGGGCGTGTAAAGCTTCTCCGGGGAAGTCTGCTGCAAAATGGTGCAGATGGTGTATCCATTCACAAGGCTTCAGTTTTCTTGGTAGAGGAAAGGCTCCTCTCAGTTCTGAAGCGTAGTGAGGAAATTAAGGTTTTTCCTTCAGTGACTGACTGACTGACTGGGTGACTGACTGACTGACTGACTGGGTGACTGACTGGGTGACTGGGTGACTGACTGGGTGACTGGCTGACTAACTGGGTGACTGACTGACTGACTGACTGACTGGGTGACTGACTTGGTGACTGACTGGGTGACTGACTGGGTGACTGACTGGGTGACTGACTGACTGGGTGACTGACTGACTGGGTGACTGACTGACTGGGTGACTGACTGACTGGGTGACTGACTGACTGACTGGGTGACTATCTGACTGGGTGACTAACTGACTGGGTGACTGACTGACTGACTGGGTGACTGGGTGACTGACTGACTGATTGGGTGACTGGGTGACTGACTGACTGACTGGGTGACTGACTGACTGGGTGACTGACTGACTGACTGGGTGACTGACTGACTGACTGGGTGAGTGTCTGACTGGGTGACTGACTGACTGGGTGAGTGACTGACTGACTGGGTGACTGACTGGGTGACTGACTGACTGACTGACTGACTGACTGGGTGACTGACTGACTGACTGGGTGACTGACTGACTGGGTGACTGACTGACTGACTGGGTGACTGACTGACTGGGTGACTGACTGACTGGGTGACTGACTGACTGACCGACTGGGTGACTGACTGACTGGGTGACTGACTGACTGACTGACTGACTGGGTGACTGACTGAGTGACTGACTGGGTGACTGACTGAGTGACTGGGTGACTGACTGAGTGACAGTGTGAGTGTAGAATGGGACAAATACATTAGGAATAACTGTAGACAGCATAAGAAATTGTTACAATCAGCCAAACAATGTTTTATTTAACAGTGTATATGGCCAGGAGCACCACCCCTGTGGCACCTCCCGTACGGCAGGCCACCCTTCCTCGTGGGCCACCCTTCCTCGCGGACCCCCCCCCAAAAGACCCTCTTTATATTTTTAATTATAACCTGCCTTTTTATTTTTTTATTCCTTGGGATTAAAAAAAAAAAGGGAGGGGGGGGAGAATTCAAGGACAAAGCAATACACACACACCCATGCATACACACACACACATACAGTATGCATACTGTACACACACACATATGCATACACACACACATGCATGCACACACACACACACACACACACACACACACACACACACACACACACACACACACACACACACACACACACACACACACACACACACACATGCATACACACACACCCATACATACACACCCATGCATATACACACACACACACACACACACAGACACACACACACACACACACACACGCACGCACGCACGCACGCACACACACACACACGCATACACCCCCCCCCCTATGCATACACACACACACACACCCCCATGCATACACACACCCATGCAAACACACACACACACACGCATACACACACGCACCCATACACACACACACACACGCACGCATACACACACACACACACACACACGCATACACACACACACACACACGCATACACACACACAAACACCCATGCATACACACACACACACCCATGCATACACACACACACACACCCATGCATACACACACACACACCCATGCATACACACACACACCCATGCATACACACACACACCCATGCATACACACACACACCCATGCATACACACACACACATGCATACACACACACATGCATACACACACACCCATGCATACACACACACCCATGCATACACACCCACACACACCCATGCATACACACCCACACACACCCATGCATACACACACACACACACACACCCATGTATACACACACACACCCATGTATACACATACACACACCCATGCATACACATACACGACAGGGGGAAGAAGAGGAAAGGCAGCAGGACCGAGCACCACCACTGCCACGCTTGCCACCCCCACCCCCCATGACCATCTCCAGCCCCGTGCGGGGATCGGCGGGAAGCCGGGTAAGCAGGGGAACACCCCCACCTCAATCTCCTGCCCCGTGCGGGAAGCCGGGACAGGGCGAGAAGGGGGGAACACCCCCACTACAATCTCCTGCCCCGCGCGGGGATCGGCGGGAAGCCAAGTTAAGCAGGGACAGGGAGAGAAGGGGGAACACCTGCCTCGAGCGGGGAGTAAGGGGGCTTGCAGGGAAGGACTAAGGGGGCTTGCAGGGAAGGAGTAAGGGGGCTTGCAGGGAAGGAGTAAGGGGGCTTGCAGGGAAGGAGTAAGGGGGCTTGCAGGGAAGGAGCAAAGGGGCCGCAAGATGGAGGATTGGAGAGTACTTACTCTCCAACAGATCTCCGGACAGAAAAAATGGCCGCTCGTTGGGGGCGGGCTCATATAGAGCCTGGCCGCGCGCCCACAAAGCCTGGGAGCACGTGCCAATCAGCTGTCAGGTAAGGGCAGTTTTTTTTTTCAGCCAGCGCGAGCAGGGAAAATTCAGCGCGAGCAGGGAGAAATTTAAAAAAAACAAACACGTGTGCTGCTTGGGCCAATATTTACTGTATAGGATTGTCGAACACTGTATATTCATATACATTTTTTGCTTGTATTTTGTATAATTCTTTGTGTTTATTATAATATATGTTCTTATTCTTAGTTATCACATTCATTCTTAATACTCATTCCTTTTTTATATGTCAAGTTAGTATTATTTTTTGTTCTTTATTATAGTTATCATATTTCTTTGTTTTTAAGTTTCATTTTCACACATCATTTTAATATAATCCTGTGGCTATATGCATTTTTATAGAGTTATTTATGCTTTTCTTATTCCTTTGTTGGGGTTATAGAAGTTCCTTGGCTCTTATCTTTGCTATTGTGTTTTGTGATCCATTTGTCCTATTGTGGTTGCCATATGCATTTGCCCTCACTTGTTTGGCTTCCTCCTGCCTGTATTGACAATTTTGCCCTTAGACGGCGCCATGTCATTCTGCGCATGTGCAATGACGCGCATTGCGTCATGACGTCATCGTGATCCCGTTTTTGGCGCGAATTGCTTACAGGTAGGAGGGTATTTAATGGGTGGTGTTGCACTGTATTATTATCCTTGATAAATAACGCTGTGACGTTCGAAACGCATTGGATGGGTCTGATGACACATTAAAGTGCCCTTTTATTCATTTTTGACTTTGGGTCCTTCCTGCTCCATTTGGCTTGTGCGCTCCATTCATCGTTTTACTTCGGCTTGCTGGTAAGCCTGTTGCAGGTTTTCCTGAAGCCTCTGCATGTATCTGAAGTGCGTTGCATTGTGTATCCGGTCTGTTTGGAAGTAAGAGGAGAACCTGGTGGACTCCTGGCGGGTATAGTTGTATGCATGTACTAAAGTTTGTACATGCCGGCTCCACTCGGCCTTCTGAGCACCTTCCAGTGTTCCCAGCATATCCAACAGCGTCCTGTTGAACCACTCCGGCAGAGCGTCTCCCTCTGGATGGTATGGTGTCGTATGGGAATTGAGGATGTTGAGTAACTCCAGGTTGAGCTTACTCTCAAAGTCCTGGCCCTGATCTGAGTGAAGGCGATTAGGCAGGCCATAATGTACAAAGTATTGCTTCCATAGGATCTTCGCCACTATGATATCCTTCTGGTCTTTGGTGGGGAAGGCTTGAGTGTACCGTGTATAATGGTCCATGATGACCAACACTTTGCCAATTCTTTGAGCCTCGGGTTCAATGCACAAGAAATCCATGCACACCAAGTCCATGGGGCCCGAGCTCTTCAGGTGTGCCATTGGTGTGGCTCTGATAGGGAGAGTCTTGCGCTGGCTGCACCTTGAGCATCTGCAACAGTGTTGTTCCACCTACTTGCACATCCGTGGCCAAAAGAAACGTCTCTGACCAGTCCGAATGTCTTCTCCTCTCCGAGATGGCCATGGTCATCGTGCAAGGCTTTCAGGACCCTATATTGCAGGTTCCGGGGCAGGACCAGTTGCAGTCTATCTGGGTGGGTTGTGGTACTGTACCACCCAAAAAGGTAGACTGCTGTCAATTCCGAATTTGTCTGCTTCTCGCATGAGGATGGTGACCATGTCGCTGGGGGCACGTTTCAGAATCGCAGGCTTGTTTTTCTGGACGGCCTGATGGATGATGCCATCCACGGGGTCTCGTATATGGTATTGTACCATCTCTTTCCATGCGATAAACTTATCTGGGGTGATGTTCATTCCTTCTGAATCACTGTAAGCGGTGGGGATGGCTTTGGATTGGCATCGTAAGGAATCCGCGACCCTTCACTCTGAGAAAGCCACTCTATCTTCTATGACAGCGGTTGTTTTGCACATGGCTCTCATCCCTGGTCTCGGGATCTCCTCCCAGGGGTCATCATCTGGAGCACTGATTCTCTACCAGGGTTCCGCGGAACCCAGGGGCTCCATGGAGCAGTCCCAGGGGTTCCACCTGGCCGCTTCAGCAGTTTGCTGGCTCTCCCCCTCCCCCCATATCTCCTTCCCTCCAGCTCTCCCTCTCCCCAGCTCTCCTCCCCCCTGCTCTCTCAGGCTTTCCTTCCCTGGCTCTCCCTTCCCCCGGCTCCCACCCCCCCAGAGCCCGCTCACAGCCACGTGTGTATGTATGTGTGTGCTGCACCCTACCCGCCCGGTAGCCGCCTGCTACCCGCATGCCTCCTGAGGTATGGGGGAGAGAGGGAGATGGGAGATGCAGGGGTGGGGGGTGATATGAAGGAGATGCAGGGGGCGCATGACATGAAGGAGATGCAGGGGGGTGATATGAGGGAGATGCAAGGGAGGTGTGATATGAGGGAGATGCAGGGGGGTGATATGAGGGAGATGAGGGGGGGTGATTTGAGGGAGATGCGGGTGATATGAGGGGTGCTGGGGAAGATATGATGATGATTTTAGCCGTGCGGCCTGATTTTTACAAAATATGCATGGGGGGGAGGGGGTGTGGGGTCTTTTAAAAATGTAATGAGGTGGTGGGGGTCTTTTTAAAATGTATTGGGATAGCGGGGGCATTTTTAATATGTACTGGCGGGGGCATTTTTAATATGTACTGGCGGGGGCATTTTTAATATGTATTGGCGGGGACATTTTTAATATGTATTAGCGGGCAAGGTATTTTTATTATGTATTGCAGGGTTACATGTATTTAGGGGTGTGGGTTTTTTGGTATGTATTTTGTGGGAGGATTGAGTGAGTGGGGCAATTGACGGAAGGTAGGAGCAAGTGAGAGGAGAGGGGGGAGTGAGGAAAAGAGGGAGTAAGAGTGAGATTCAGGGGAGATAAATACAGGCGGGAGGGGGTAGAGTGAGTGAGGCGGAGGGGAGAGAGAAATACATGGGTAGTGGGTGGGAAATAGAGGTGGCTCGTGAGGTGGGAAATTAACCTAACACCGAGTGCGAGTTTGTTTTTCAGATTGTTGGCTCTCTTAAAAATCACCATGGGCTTCTCAGGCACAATCTCACCCAATATGGGATCATTTTTGATTATGAAGTATTATTCTCCCATTTAGTTGCCATCATCCTAGTTGGTTACAGAATGTTCCATTTGGCCAATTCAGAAGAATTAGGAGAAATTGTACAGACACTGCCAGTTTCATCGAACAATCTAATATTTTGTAAAAGAGATTTTGTGACAAACACTATGATGAAGATTTGATTGAGCAGCTATATCAAAAGCAGCGAGTTTAGATAGAGATGAACTACTTAAAAATAAACCTAAAATTGCAAAAGTTGAAAATAATTCAATTTTTCTTTCATTACTGACTATAATAGACAGGCTGACAAAGTGAAAAATATTGTACAGAGACACTGGCACATAATAAAAAATGATCCCATATTGGGTGAGATTGTGCCTGAGAAGCCCATGGTGATTTTTAAGAGAGCCAACAATCTGAAAAACAAACTCGCACCAAGTGCACTCCCTAAAATTCAGAAAAATATGAATATATGGTTACCATGCATAAAAGGATTTTTGGCTTTACTTCATGCAGAGCATGCACATTTAGAGCATCTGATAAATATGCTTTTGTCTCTAATGTTACGAAAAAAAGATTTGAAATAAAGAGACATATCACATGTAAAACAGACCATATAATTTATTTGATAGAGTGTCCATGCGGGATGCAATATGTAGGTCAAACCAAAAGACAAATGAATATAAGAATTTTGGAACATATTGGTAACATTAGGCGTAAAGTGACCACTCACCTTCTTTCTAATCATTTTTTAACCCATCACCAAGGGGATGTGACAGGTTTTAAATTCACGGCTATTGAACATGTTATCCCTCATTGGAGAGGAGGGGACAGAAATCAACAATTGCTCAGACGTGAAACTTTTTGGATTTTCACGCTAAAAACTTTGACTCCCAGAGGACTCAATATGGATATAGACCTGGGAGTCTCTCTCTAACCATGTCCATCCCCTGGGTTTCCATTTTAGTGTGCTTTTATATGTAGCGGTCATGTAAAATGGCTACAGTCATCTCTCCTGCTGACAGTAAGGCCTGGTAAGTTGTGGGCATGCCAGCAGTAATTATGGAGGTTTGCCCTCACACCCTGGTGAGGTGCCCTATGTAAGGATGGGAGTGGTCACAGACTCTGACTCCCTGGTTGGTAATGTCAGAGTTGTGTCAGCCCCCAGAGGTTACATAAGGCACAGCACTGTGTCTAAAAAGTAGTTCTAGTCCTAGTTCTAGTCCTAGTTCTAGTTGGAGTACAAGTTCAGCTACGTGGAGGGAGAGTTCTAGTTCTGAGAAGTCAGTTATGTTCTAGTAACTGAAGCAGGAGTCTGTGTCCAGGGACCTGGCACAGAGTAGAGACATCCCGGCTGGGATAGGGAATCCCTACTCAAGGAGACAATACCTTTTAAAGGGAAGTACGGTCACAATGGAGGGCTAATTACACCCATTGTGGAGGGCAGCATGGCCCGCCGTACAATAAAGATGCTCTTAATCATAAACCCTCTCGTGTACATGTGTGGAGTGATTGTATAGAGAGGGGCACCACAGAGGAGTTCCTCGCCAGGACCATCCCCAAGTGACCGAAGGGACCCTGATGAGGTGGAGGCGCTGCACTGGAACTAGGTGAGACTCAGCACACTACCTCAGCTGCCTGTCTGGACGGGTCCTCCCCACACACCATCATGCGGGAGACTCAGGAGTCCTGTTGCCAACAGGTGCACCATCAGACACACTCACACCGTAATGGGGACTGGTTAGACCACAGGGGCCAATGTGAGATTGGGTGGGTCAGACCGGTTCACAAAAACCGTTACATTTGGAGGCGAGCTGCTGAGATCAGATCTGTCAACAGGACAGGCTCTAGCTAGGCACACTGGGAAACAGGGAGAGTGTCTGCTGCCACTCTGTGTTGCGTTGGGACGGACCTAGGGGTGGTCAGGGGCTGACAGGGTATTGTCAGTTCGCAGGGACGACCTAGGGGCCTGAAAGGAGTGAGGGGTTTGGAGCCGGGCTATAGCTGACCGAGTCACTTTGAGGTAGTGCTAGTTGGTAGGACGCCAGAAGGGATAGCCTGTTAACGTGGTCAGGAATCCTGGAGAGGGTCTGCGCTAGGCTAACCAAGACAGGTAGACGCCCCAAGTACTGCATGGCAGAGCCAGAGTACTCTAGCCCATTCCAGACACTTACCATAGGGAGCACAGACTGGGAGGAAGGAGTTACAACAGACACTGAGAGAGTGAGCCTAGCCTGAGGTAGTGCAACATGAGTCCAGCCTAGATCAGGTACACATGTGGTGGTGCATCTGAGCAACTCTTTATTGTACTGGTGTGGTGGCTGCCCCGCAGAGCGGAGCCCCATGTACGATAATTGGTACGAGAGCGTGACAACCCAAGGAATGGAGGATCCGCGTGGTGCGGAGACCCCAAAATGGCGATCAGAGGCTGATGGGGAAGGCACCCGTGGCATGCGCCCCACTGAAGAGCAAACTGTCGCTGAGCTGTCGCTAACTAATCTGCTCTGGAGTGGAGCGAAGGCGGTGGCTGCCCCGTTTTTGTCCTGTCTGGGACACCGAGGTGCACCCCTTGAGGAGTGTGAGGACATTGTGATAACTGGGGTGGAGCACAGTGAGGATGGATGTCAGTGGACGTGCAACCAAATGAATGCTACCTCATCGAGAAAAGCTATCCAAAATGGCGGCTCCCGCTTGCAAGGGAGACCGCGTGGGCCAGTCGCAGAGAACCTGGCTGATTCAGGACTTGCAAAAAGCTGGCCGGGAATGGCGCGAACAGCAGAGCCCTGCCCTGATGGGGGGCATGGCGTGAAAGCTATGGCTGCGCCTTCATGGACAGTGACTCACTCGGCCCCTGTGCTGAGTCAACCGCTTAGTCTATGGGATCCTCCCCTGATTTCAATCAGGGGGAGTGACTTTCAACTATGGCCTGTGGGAATGCACCCACTGGGCCCAGGGACTGATATTCAGACGGCGCCACTACAAGAAGTAGTTCCGGCCGCGGAGATGCAGTGCAAAAAGGAGGGATATTTTGCACGCAAGGCAGCTGCAAGGAGAAAGCGGGAACTAACCGCGGGAAAAGAACCTCACCCTGAGGGGGAAACTGGCGCAAAAACGCAGACCGCGCCCACCAGGACTGAGAAAGGCGCGGCCTTAATTAAGGGGCATGCTATTCCCCTGTGGGACCCGCCCATCATTGCAACCCCTGGGGGCGGGTTCCAGCTATGTCAGCGGAGGGAGGAGCCGAAGCAGGGAGTGGCTGGTCCAGCAACTTCTACCAGTCAGTTGCGAGGAACCACTGACCCGGAGAGACCTACACAGAAAGTGGCCCCTACCAAAATAATGGCCTGCTCCTCCACTGTGGGCACAATGGTCTCCACCCAGCCCTACTCGGTACCCGGCGGGCTACTGGTAGTCAGGGTGGCCAACACCGAGACGGTGGTCGGGCTCTGCCTTCAATGCGGGCTGCCCGGAGGCACTGTTAATTCAGCGGCACGTTGCCCACACTGCGGGACATTGTATCTGTGGCCAATGCCAACATTCATCCCGATACAACCTGCTGACCCCCCGGGGGATACGGCTAGACGAGCCGCCGAGTCCCCTGGTGCACTGTGGATAAGCCGTGCAAGTCCCGGAGAAAGGGGACTGGAGTCGATCAAATCGGCTGGGTCAGCAGCAACCGAGACGGTCGGGTCACCCCCTGACCGCACTGAAAAGAGACTTTTGCCCCGATCGGTGACCCCTAAATCGGGGAAGGGAGACTACTCAGATGAGGATCTCCGCGAGCTAGCGGTGGTAAAACCGGGGTTCAAGAAGGAACAGGGAAGGACGACACCCCGTGGGGTGAGTGGCAGTCTGGAGAACAGGACGTCCCCCGCAGATCGGCGAGCCGAGAGACGGAGTCCCTCCGCCCCAGGATATGGCGGCGACGGGGACGAGAGACGCCTACACCCCTGCGGACTGGTAAGAGAAGCCCCATCACTTACCTTGTCCCGGCAGACAGCGTAGCTGTAGAGAGGCCGTGCCAGGCCCAAGACGCACGTGCGGAGACGGCATCACTTCCGGTGAAGACGACGGCGGAGCTTCCGGATGTCGTCATCGAGGAAGAGATCCCGCATGGGGGTCCAACCCAAGATGGCGGCGTTTCCGGTTCCGGGGAGGACATCACTTCCGGTGGCGACGGCGGAACCGCTGGGAAGGACGCAGCGACGTTTCGGCGATCGGGGGAAGGTCCCCGATCACCTCCAAGGCCCAGGAGTTGGATGGGATATCCGAGGACTGAGGAGGGTGAGCTATCCTCATTGGATCAGTCTACGGACAGCCGGGAACGGGTCGTAACCCCATGGGGTCCAATCGCTTGCCCCTACGCCCAATCCCACGCCCTAGGTAAAACCCCTGCCCCAATCACACGGTCCCCGGGTTCCCCGCCTAGCCTAGAGTCGGTGGACATACCGTTGGAGGAGGAGGTGAGACGGACTGGGGAGAGACAGCGCAGTTGCGCTACGGAAGGCATTTCTCGGGGTGGGGGAGAGTTGGGTAAGGCCGCGGTAGGCCGGTGGTTGCCTCCGGTGACCAACGAACCAGAGAAAAAGGCCCTGGGATCATCACGGTGGTCTGTACCACGATCGGCACAGACATCGGGGGTATTCTCCGGGGGGGATGTGGACGAAAGCGATTCAGGGGATTCGCACAAGTTTAGAGAGCACCGTTGGTGGGCCCCACTCTTTGAAGGCTATGTAGCCTGGATGGACCGTACGCGGTTTCTCATCCGTAGGGAGGATGTAGTGGACTACTGGTGGGCCGTAGGAGAATTCACCCCTGAGCAGCGAGATAGGGAACTACAGGAGAGGTGGTTCAAGATCGAGCGCAGGGAATTAGAGCCCATGGGACCTGATATCCTATCAGACCCTGTAGATCCGGACGAACCCCTGTCATGGGTGCTACCTGGGAGGGCAGGTAATGCTGATCTGACCAGGATCAGTAGAGCTGAACGGGCAATAACAGCCAGATATAAGTCATCCCACGGGTTGGAGTACCCTTATGTCCCTGAACCCCTCATGGATGAGATAGAGGAGAATAGAGAAAGGTGGCTCAGGGAGACCATTGAGATGTACTTGGTCAATAAGGGGAGTGCAGTTATAGGAAGGAAGGCAGAGGACAGGATAGATCACCTGATGCGAGTGTGGAGCATAGGGAGGAACATACACAAGCATAAAGTGACCTATAGGCCCGAGAGGGGACTGCCTAGACATTATCATGTCACGGTCCTGGATATGGGTAACAGGGAGGTTAGGAAACCTGACCCGAGTCACTATTATTAGGAGGTACTATACATTACGCGGGTTCGTGGCTGCTGGTCGGGGCGGGCTTGGCGGAATGTACTGTAGTCATTTTGTGTGCATTATGAAAATTTGTGTGTGAAGTTAACATCATGTTTTGTGTTACAGTGCTTCCTGGAGGAAGGTATGCAAATTTAGGTCCCAGCAAGGACGATGGGATTCACCAGGGGGAGAATGTAGCGGTCATGTAAAATGGCTACAGTCATCTCTCCTGCTGACAGTAAGGCCTGGTAAGTTGTGGGCATGCCAGCAGTAATTATGGAGGTTTGCCCTCACACCCTGGTGAGGTGCCCTATGTAAGGATGGGAGTGGTCACAGACTCTGACTCCCTGGTTGGTGATGTCAGAGTTGTGTCAGCCCCCAGAGGTTACATAAGGCACAGCACTGTGTCTAAAAAGTAGTTCTAGTCCTAGTTCTAGTCCTAGTTCTAGTTGGAGTACAAGTTCAGCTACGTGGAGGGAGAGTTCTAGTTCTGAGAAGTCAGTTATGTTCTAGTAACTGAAGCAGGAGTCTGTGTCCAGGGACCTGGCACAGAGTAGAGACATCCCGGCTGGGATAGGGAATCCCTACTCAAGGAGACAATACCTTTTAAAGGGAAGTACGGTCACAATGGAGGGCTAATTACACCCATTGTGGAGGGCAGCATGGCCCGCCGTACAATAAAGATGCTCTTAATCATAAACCCTCTCATGTACATGTGTGGAGTGATTGTACAGAGAGGGGCACCACAGAGGAGTTCCTCGCCAGGACCATCCCCAAGTGACCGAAGGGACCCTGATGAGGTGGAGGCGCTGCACTGGAACTAGGTGAGACTCAGCACACTACCTCAGCTGCCTGTCTGGACGGGTCCTCCCCACACACCATCATGCGAGAGACTCAGGAGTCCTGTTGCCAACAGGTGCACCATCAGACACACTCACACCGTAATGGGGACTGGTTAGACCACAGGGGCCAATGTGAGATTGGGTGGGTCAGACCGGTTCACAAAAACCGTTACATATATATTGTGGTTTTATATACTCTGGTTTTATATTCCATACTATATATTTTATATTCTATATTTTATATACTGTGGTTTCATACTGTACTTTGTGGTTATATCTAATAGATTTTACAAACGGTGGGACTATACCACTGTGATCTTGTATTACATAATTACAATATAATTTTAATAATTTTTAATATTTGTATATTAATCATTTTTCTCTGTTTTCTTCATATGTCGACAACATCCTGTGGAGACTTCTATCATCATAATTCATCAGTTTAGCATCTGTATAGTATATATTACTTTGTTCAGGTATTGCTGATGGATGTGCTGTGTGGGGACAGCGCGGCCATCTGTATATACTATTTAGGATAGGATGTTTATTTTACAACGAGTTTTTTTTAACCGGTTTTTATTGGGTAATATTGTTATATAAAATTTGTTCATCTAATTCTTTGTACATTATAAGATAGTACCTAGTATTTTTATTTACTCTGTAGAATTGGAGATAGATATTTCTAGGGATTAGATATTAGTCACTTTTATTGTTTTAAATACTTTTGAATTGTATTGTATACATACATTGTTAATTGTAAGGTTCCTTTAACACTATGGGCTCTATGCAGTAAGCGCCGAAAAAGTGCAATCGCCAAGGGTACCTTATCGGCATGATTTTGCCGATTTTCCCTCTCCGTATGCAATAAGTGCCGAATCCCTTCCGAATCAAGCCGAAAACATTTGCTCCCACTCTGCCGATATTTGCCGATCACACACAGGTGTATCGGCGTGCATGGCGAGGTGGTGTTAGGTTCCCCAATTAAACTTCTTGCTAAATCTGCCGAAGCAAGCATGTTTTGGATTGAGTGACCCATTTAAAGGCAGCGTGTATTTGTATCATTCTCTGTGTTGTTGGGAGTGAGTGAGAGAGAGAGAAAGAGAGACACACAGAGCTGGCCGATTTGCATATTTCTTATTGACTGGGACAGTTGTGCTGTATTGTGAGAGGTTTGTCCTGTGTTGTTTAGTTTACATCTTTGTCTTGTTGTCAATTTGTAAGTGTTCAGTGCGATTGGCTTTACATTTCATTTCTGTTCTTTGTGAGTGCTAGAGGTATGGCCGCAAGGTGTGGGAAGAGTAATGCTTGTGTGAGTGGTACTGGTAGTCGTGCGAGTACGCGTCTGAGTGATCGTAGGATTCATGGGAGTGCTGTTGCTGCGAGTGCGAATGGTGTTGCTGGGAGTGCGAGTGGTGTTGCTGTGAGTGTGACTGGTGTTACTGGGAGTGCGAGTGCTGTTGCTGTGAGTGCGAGTGCTGCTGGTGGCTCTGTTGCTGGTGCTGCTGGGGTGTCTGGTGGTGGGGTGGTTGCTGCTGGGCCGCTTTTGGAGTCTCTTCCATTGGAAGGAGAGTCCAGTCAGCAGCAGTCAAGCTCTGGGCCTGCACGTATTCGGAAGAAACGTGTGGAGCGGCCACGTAATCCTCGGTTCAATGAACAAGAAAACACAGTTCTTGTCACAGGGATTCTGGAGCACTATGACTGTCTGTATGGGCATTTACTACTGTAGGTAAGTCTATTTTTGAATTAATTCTTCAAAGACATGTTATCCTACGTCATGTGAGATGTATTAATATAAAAATATTATTCCATAATATCTATCAATAAAAGTTAATTGTTACACACATATTCCTTCATGCTTTAGAACGACCATAACAATCAGTCTCAAAATCTTGCCAAAGTTCATAGAATTTTCATGCAAGCTTCCTTACATTTGTATGTTTACACGTAAATGCTCATGTGCTACACATATTACACCTAAACCAGCATGTTTGGTATCTCTTGGAACAGCTAGGAAACTGAACGTTTTTCTAATAATAATTAACGTCATATATATTGTATGTATTTCAAGGGCGGACAAGTTCAGCATAAAAAAAAGAAATGTGGAATCAAATAACCTTGGCTGTGTCTGCGTGTGGGAATCATGTCAGGGACCGGACGAATTGTCGGAAGAGATTCGATGATATCAGGGCAAACTTAAAGAAAAAAATACAAGGACAACGGATGCATGCTTCTGGCACTGGAGGTGGCCCGCCAGCACAAGCTCTAATCTTAACACCATTGGAGGAGCAGATGCGGGAAAAATTTCTTCCTGTCGTCGTGGAGGGTTTGGCCGGGGATAGAGATATCGGAATTTATTCTGCTCCATTTGCACCAGGTGACAAATTTGACTGTACTAGGCGTGTCGTAGGTTACAGTTCTTATCTATATTTCCACTGCTTATTATACGTTCTTACCAATATAAGCATACCAACATATATATCTGTATATATGTCTCTCTCTCTATATCTATATATCTATCTATCTATCTATATATATTTATATCTAGTTGTGCTACAAAAAGTAACAATTAATATATATGGTGGCAAAAGGTGTGACTGAGTGCTCTTTTGCATGTCATTTCCCTGAATACCTTGCTGCAGTGGAAGCGCTGTATGCTGGCCAATGATGGGTAAAGACAGGGTTGCAGACCTGTCAAACACATGCAAATGAGCATACAGTAATATTTACAGTTGCTATATATATATATATATATACAGTGTTCGACAAACCTATACATTTGCTCGCCCCGGGCGAGTGGATTTAACCCCCGGGCGAGTAAATATTGGCCCAAGCAGCACACGTTTGGTACTAGGTGGCGAGTAGATTTTTTTGTGTGGCGAGTAGATTTTTTGGTGATTTGTCAACCACTGTGTATATATATATATATATATATATATATATATATATATATATATATATATATATATATATATATATATATATATATATATTTATATATGTAACCATGATGTAAAATGGCTGCAGTCATCTCTCCTGCTGACAGTAAGGCCTGGTAAGTTATGGGCATGCCAGCAGTAATTATGGAGGTTTGCCCTCACACCCTGGTGAGGTGCCCTATGTATGGATGGGAGTGGTCACAGGCTCTGACTCCAGGGTTAGTGATGTCAGAGGTGTGCCAGCCCCCAGAGGATACATAAGGCACAGCACTGATCAAAAGTTAGGACTTAGAGTGTGTGTTAGCGAGTAGTAGGAGTTGCTGGACGGTTAGTAGGAGTTATACTAAGCTGTTCAAGGACTATGACACTGTGACCAGGGACCTGGCACAGAATAGTTATCCCTGCGGGGATAGGGAATCCCTAATCAAGGAGAACAATACCTTTCAAAGGGAAGTACGGTGAACGATGGAGGGCTGATTACACCCCATTGTGGAGGGCAGCTGGCCCACCGTACAATAAAGATGCATCTGATAAAAGATACCCTCGTGTGTGAGTCTGGGATTACTCTGCAGAGGAAGGCACCACAGAGGAGTTCCTCACCAGGACCATCCCCATGCGGACGCAGGGATCCTGATGAGGTGGAGGCGCTCCACTGGATATAGGTAGGACTCAGCACACTACCTCAGCTGCCTGTCTGGGTTGGCAAATCCCCACACACCATCATGCGGGAGACTCAGGAGTCCTGTCGCCAACAGGTGCACCCCCAGACATCACACTGTAATGGGGACTGGTTAGACCGCAGGGGCCAATATGAGATTGGGTGGGTCAGGCCAGGTCAGAAAACCCGTTACATTTGGAGGCGCTGCTGAGAGATGTAGACCTGTCAACAGGACAGGCTTTTGCTAGGCACACTGGGAAACAGGGAGAAGTGTCTGCTGCCACTTTGTGCTGCGTTGGGACGGACCTAGGGGTAGTCAGGGGGCTGATGGTGTTTGTCAGTTCGCAGGGATGACCTAGGGGCCTGAAAGGAGTTGGGGGTTTGGAGCCGGGCTGTAGCTGTTCTAGTCACCTTGAGGCAGTGCTAGTTGGTAGGATGCCTAAAGGGATAGCCTGTTAACGTGGTCAGGAATCCTGGAGAGGGTCTGCGCTAGGCTGACCAAGATAGGTAGACGCCCCAGTACTGCATGGAAGCCCCAGAGTACTCTAGCCCATTCCAGACCACTTACCGTAGGGAGCACAGACTGGGAGGAAGGAGATACAGCAGACACTGAGAGAGTGAGCCTAGCCTGAGGTAGTGCAACACGAGTCCAGCCTACATTAGGTACACAAGGTGGTGCATCAGGGCAATCTTTATTGTACCGGTGTGGTGGCTGCCCCGCAGAGCGGAGCCCCATGTACGATAACTGCTACGAAAGAATGGAGGGTCCGCGCGGTGCGGATAGTCCAAAATGGCGACCGGAGGCTGAGGGGGAAAGCACACGTAGCGTACGCCCCACTGAAGAGCAAGCTGTTGCTGAAATGTCTTTTACAAGCCTGCTATGGAGTGGAGCGAAAGCTGTGGCTGCCCCGTTTTGGTCCTGCCTAGGACCGCGGGGTGCTACCCTGAATGATAGTAGCGAGGACATTGAAATTGTATCTGGAGAACAGGACTTACAAAATGGCGGCTCCCGCCTCCCTGGTAGACCGCGTGGGCCAGATGCAGAAAATTCTGCAAATACAAAATTTGCAGGGAGTTGGCCGGGAGTGGCGCCAACAGGAGAGCCCCGCCCTGATGGGGGGTATGGCACGAAAGCTGCAGCCGCGCCCTCATGGACAGTGACCAGCTCAGCCCCAGTGTTGAGCCAACCGATTAGTCTGTGGGACCCTCCCCTAATTTCAACCAGGGGGAGTGTCTTCCAACTATGCCCCGTGGGCATGAACCTGATGAGCCAAGGAACTGGAGCACTGGCGTTGCAACTACCTGAAGTAGTTTTGGCTGCTGGAGTGGCGTGCAAAAAGGAAGGATATTGTGCACGCAAGGCCGCTGAAAGGAAAAGGCTGGAATTGGCGGCAAAAGAAGAACCCCACCCTGTTGGGGATAAGGGCGCGAAAACTCTGACCGCGCCTGTTAGGACTGAGAGGGGTGCAGCCTTAATTAAAGGACATCCTATTCCCTTGTGGGACCCGCCCATAATTGCTACCACTGGGGATGGGTTCCAGATGTGTCAGAGAAAGGAGGAGCTGAACCAGGGAGTGGCTGGCCATTCAACTTCTGTTGGTCACTCGCGAGGAACCAGCTCCAAGGACAGACCAGTGCTAAAAGTGGCTCCCACTAAAACCATGGCCTGCTCCTTGACTGTGACCACAATGGTATCCACGCAGCCCTATGCGGTGCCCGGCGGGGTACTGGTGATCAGGGTGGCAAACACTGAGACAGTGGTGGGGCTCTGCCTGCAATGCAGGATGCCCGGAGGCACTGTGGGTACAGCGGCGCGCTGTCCACAATGCGGGACTCAATACCTGTGGCCCATGCCTACCTTCGTGCCAATACAAGTAAGTGACCCCCCGGGGGATACAGCTAGGCTGTCCTCCAAGTCCCCTGGTGCACTGTGGCTTAACAGTGCAGGTCCCGGAGAATGGGGATCGGAGCCGACTCCATCGGCTGGGTCAGGAAAAACAGAAGTGGTCGGACAGTATACCGACCGAGAGAACAGGAGGCGGTCGCCGCGATTGGTGACCCCTAAGCCGGCGAAAGGGGACTCCTCCGATGAGGACCTCCGAGAATTATCTGTGTCCCAGTCTGGGATCAAGGCGGCCTCATGTGAGGAAAAAGGAAGGAAGACCCCAATTGCTGTGAGTAGCGGTGAAGGGAAACGGGTGTCGCCCGTGGATCGGCAAGTAAAGAGGCGGAGTCCTTCCGTTCCGGGGACCGGCAGCTCCGGTGGCAACGGCCGAGATACGCCTACCCCCCTGCGGAGTGGTAAGAGTAGCCCTTGCACTTACCTAGCTCCGGTGGCCGGTGTTGCGGAGGAGGGGTCATACCAGGCCCAAGCGGCACGTGAAGGGACGACGAGAGAGCTTCCGGATGTCATAGTGGAGGAAGAGATCCCGCATGGGGGTCCCACCCAAGATGGCGGCACATCCGGATCCGGTGAGGACGTTACTTCTGGCAGAGGCAGCGGAGCGGCCGGAAGGGGAGATTCTACGCTTCGGCGATCGGGTGGATGTTCCCGATCACCCAGAAAGACACGGAGCTGGCAGGCCGAGCGGCGGACTGAGAAGGGTGAGGCCCAGCCTACAGGACAATCGTCCGGCAGCCAGGAACGGGTCGTAGCCCCGTGGCGACCAATCGCTTGCCCCTACGCCCAACCCCACGCCCTAGATAAGACCCCTGTCCCAGTCACTTGTCCCCGGGGATCCCCGCCTAGCTTGGAGGTGTTGGAAATGTCCTCGAGGGTGGATGAGGAACGGACTGGGGAGAGACTGAACAGTTTCGCTTTGGAGGGTGGTTCCAGGGGTGGAGGGCAACTGGGTAAGGCCTCGGTGGACCGGTGGGTGCCCAATGTACCCGAGTCATCAGAGGAGAAGGCATCGGGATCGTATAGATGGTCTAAGCCTCTCTCAGAGAGAACCTCGGGGATATTTTCTTGGGGGGATACGGAGGAAGGTGAGTCCATAGACTCTGACAAATGTAAGGAGACCCGGTGGTGGGCTTCCTTATTTGAGGGCTATGTGGCTTGGATGGATCGTACGCGATTCCTTATCCGAAGGCAGGATATAGTCGACTACTGGTGGGCAGTAGGGGAGTTCACACCCACTCAAAGGAAGAGGGAGCTAGATGAGAGATGGTTCAAAATTGAACAAAAAGAAATAGAACCGATGGGCCCTGATATCTTATCAGACCCCGTAGACCCTGATGAGCCCCTATCATGGGTGTTGCCCGGACGGGCAGGGAATGAAGACTTAACCAGGAGCAGTCGGGCAGAGAGGGCCATTATTGCAAGGTACAAAGCGTCCCACGGGTTGGAGTACCCGTATGTCCCTGAACCCCTCATGGGGGAGATTGAGGAGAATAGGGATAGGTGGCTACGGGAAACTATTGAGATGTACATGGTGAATAGGGGGGATGCGATAACGGGTCATAAGGCTGAGGATAGGATAGATCACCTTATGAGGGTTTGGAGTATTGGCCGGAATATTCACAAACACCGGGTAACATATAGACCCGAGAGGGGATTGCCACGCCACTACTATATTACTGTCCTGGACATGGGTGGTAGGGAAGTTAAGAAGCCTGACCCTAGTCACTATTATTAGGTGGTACAGGACATTTTGTTGTGCGAGTTTGCGGCTGCTGGATGGGGCGGGCTTGGCGCAATGTGATTTCACTGATGTTATATGTTAACTAATTATTTGTGTTTCCATTTTACAGTGCTTCCTGGAAAAAGGTACTTTAAATTTAGGTCCCAGCCGGAGCGGTGGGATTCACCAGGGGGAGAATGTAACCATGATGTAAAATGGCTGCAGTCATCTCTCCTGCTGACAGTAAGGCCTGGTAAGTTATGGGCATGCAAGCAGTAATTATGGAGGTTTGCCCTCACACCCTGGTGAGGTGCCCTATGTATGGATGGGAGTGGTCACAGGCTCTGACTCCAGGGTTAGTGATGTCAGAGGTGTGCCAGCCCCCAGAGGATACATAAGGCACAGCACTGATCAAAAGTTAGGACTTAGAGTGTGTGTTAGCGAGTAGTAGGAGTTGCTGGACAGTTAGTAGGAGTTATACTAAGCTGTTCAAGGACTATGACACTGTGACCAGGGACCTGGCACAGAATAGTTATCCCTGTGGGGATAGGGAATCCCTAATCAAGGAGAACAATACCTTTCAAAGGGAAGTACGGTGAACGATGGAGGGCTGATTACACCCCATTGTGGAGAGCAGCTGGCCCACCGTACAATAAAGATGCATCTGATAAAAGATACCCTCGTGTGTGAGTCTGGGATTACTCTGCAGAGGAAGGCACCACAGAGGAGTTCCTCACCAGGACCATCCCCATGCGGACGCAGGGATCCTGATGAGGTGGAGGCGCTGCACTGGATATAGGTAGGACTCAGCACACTACCTCAGCTGCCTGTCTGGGTTGGCAAATCCCCACACACCATCATGCGGGAGACTCAGGAGTCCTGTCGCCAACAGGTGCACCACCAGACATCACACTGTAATGGGGACTGGTTAGACCACAGGGGCCAATATGAGATTGGGTGGGTCAGGCCAGGTCAGAAAACCCGTTACATATATATATATATATATATATATATATAGCACAACAAAAGAAAAAATTGGCGCCAACCTAAAACACTATATATATACCCTCTAAAGATAACAGTAAAACCTATACTATGCACAGTGGAATAGAAAAAAATGATAAATGGCTAATGCAATAAAACAATATAAAACATACAAAATAAAACAAAAAAGAAAATGTCCAGAAAAAAATATATATAAAAAAAATATAAAAAATACAAATCCTATAAAATACTCCAATTGCTATCCAAAAGAGTCTCTGCAGCCCGAATGAAGGGAACACCACTTCCTTGAAGATATCTATAAAAACACAGAAAAAACAGGCGCACTCATAGCGTAAAATTGTATAACAATAGGTTTATGGAATGAAGGATTTAAAAGTACACACTCACAAACATAGCTGAATATAAAGCATTTTTGAGTAAAACTCAGCCTGTTCAGATGCAGGAACCCAGCGAGAAGGACTTCAATGTGGTGTCCGTGGTATGTCCTGCTGCAGTAGCCCCTCTGTGTCCTTGCAGGGACCAGAGAGCACGAGGGACGCCGCCTTCCCCTTGCTCCGGCGTTACACAGTGAGTTCACTGATCCAAATCTCGCGTGAACTCGGTGACGTCAGTGAGGTTTAGCTGGAGAAAGTTCACAGTGGAAAACGGGCTGGATGGCTGGACGGCTGATAAAAATGCTAGCAGCACAGCAAAAATATGCTGTAGCACATGAGTGAAAGTATTACAAATAGAACCTGGACACTAAACTCCACAGCACTCTCTACGCGTTCCTGATGAAGTCTCGTTCGAGACGAAACGCGTAGAGGTTTGTTTTATACTTTAATGTTGCACTCCGGGGTAGGAGTGCATCTTGTAGCGTAGTAGTATCTCTCTATTCTCTGTAATTGCTGTTATTGCTGGAGTTCCCCTGTCATTCTCGAGTGGCTGTTGCTATTGCTATAGCCCTTGCCACGGTCCGAGAGAGCCCGCCCATCACTTGGTCGTCACACTTCCGGTTCCGGGTCAAGGTCCCTGTGTGACTGAGCAGTGTGTTACGGTCAGGACGGGGGTAACCCAATAGACGCAGACAGGATCCTGTGGGAGTATCTACATGCTGCAGTTTTACCAATTGTAAGTTTTTCTGTGTTTTGCTGTTACATTAAATCAGAGCCTGTCTTACCTTGGTATAATGAACAGCTTGCCAGAAACATCTTGTCATTTCATTAAGTGATGCTGGTATTTAGCCATAAATACTCCAACTACACAAACTTTATGTTCATTATGTACACATGTCAATAACATTCTTATGTTATTCTTCTATATAGTTGCTCCTGAAGCTCATGTGTCACCTCACATTGAACAAGTCTCATCACCTGGCTCATCCAGCTCATCATCAAGCCTGGAAGGTGACTGTATGAGGTGCAGGACATTTAATGTGTACATTTCTACATGTTATTTTGCCATGCTAAATAAATGCCTTTCACATGTAATTAACTTCACATCAATTATTGTCACAGAAAATGATGTTTGTTATGACAGCATGTATTGTGTGTGATGTAAACTATCAGCTAGGAGTTGTGAGGTTACAACAAACTTTCATTCATTCTTCTTTCACACTGAGTCGAAACATCATTGTTACTGCACCGACACACTTTATTCGAGCAAATACCCAGTATGTACCTGGCAGATACCTGGAATGCGCCGCTCCTCACCTCTGACAAGCCCCGTTGCGTTTGCCTTCCCAGCCTGGGTTCATGCCTGGCTGACGGGCGGCTGATCTGTTAAATGATAATGATTAGGATTTAATAGGCTGCAATGCTTCGCGTGTCTACCAGATGGCATAAATTCATGAATTGTAATGCAGTATATATATATATATATACTGTGCAGTATTGCAGCCAGCGGGAATAAAATGCTTCAATCCCTGCCTGGAAAATACCTCAATGCACTCGGGCAGAAAACAGTCACAAACCTCAATACACCCGGGTATACCCGAATTCGTGGGACTAGCCGAGCTCGAATAAAGTGTGTCGCCAGTGTACTTCAAGCTAAATTTTAATTAGACACAACAGAAAACTTATGGAAACATGTTATGTGTTACACTGTGAGAACAACTCTCATTATATTGATAAACTACAGAAAGTTTCATGCCAGTTCATAATGTCTTCATTTATTTGTAGAAGCAGATGTTGCCACTGATGGACAAATTCACTCAAGTGACCATGAAGATGTTCCCAGTCATACATTAACCCACTATTCAACTCATCCTGCTCGTGACACCTACTCAGCTATTGCAGCTTCTGAAGAAAGAATTTTGGTTGAAGAAAATCGTCGCCATTCAGAAATGATGTCAGTGCTTGAAAGGATGATATCACAGCAGGAAATGATGATATCACAGCAGGAAAGGACAATATCACAAATGTCACAACTAGAAAGAGTCATCATCCAAGTTCCTAAAGAAATAAAAAATGTAAATAGGACATTACAAGCAATAGTTGTGAATCTAAGCCAAGCTAATCAGTTGAGAATGAGTGCAAGAGAACAACAATTCCAATTTACCCCATCTGAGGATGGATCTTTACATGCTGCTACTTTTTCTCCAGAGTCATCAGTTCTTCATTCCCCAGTTCTGGATGATACCGGTACAGTAGGTGCAAGTTCTGTGCAGGTCCCTGTCAACATCCAACCGCTTACATCTGTTCAAAATCTGGAACCGACACCTACAAATGAAACACGAAAAACAAAGTTAGCCAAACAATTACTACTAACCAGCTTTTGGAACAAGGTTAAAACACCAAAACAGGAAACGGCTCCACCATCAGTCGTGCAATGTTTACCAAGTGTTTCACAACTGCCACAGGCCACACCCATTGTCCCTGAAGTGTCACAGCCCACACCCAGTGCCCCTGAAGTGTCACAGCCCACACCCAGTGCCCCTGAAGTGTCACAGCCCACACCCAGTGGCACAGAACTGGCACAGGCCAGTACAAGTCGTACAGTTAAGGCCAAAGTCGTTGGTAAAAGGAAAAGGAAAACACAACAGCCAACAACCAGGCCTGTGACTCGCTCTCAAAAGGATAAACAAAATTAAATAATCACATTCACTAAATGTGCTGTTGTCCTGGTGGTGTGTACTGCATAATATTTCATGCACACTGTATGTATGATCATGTACAGATGCTTCAAAACATTCTAGTATGTCCTTGTCCACATGAAGGTTTATACATGTTCAGTGTCTGAATTAAGGCATATTTTATAACATATGATTATGTATTAATCATCAGTTGATTAATGGTACAACATTACACAGTTGCCATGTGTATAGAAGCTGACATTCACTTAGCTGCAGTTCAACATTTTATGTATGTGGGTTTGTTTTCTAATGTAGATAGTCATTGCATGGTAATATTATTTACATCCAACTTTAAATAACTATCTATATAACAGCATACATGTTTCATTTTTGTTTTCTGGTGTATTAATTCTGTAACACATTACTTACCTTAATCTTCTTTCATACTTCATAATGTTGGCATGTCATCATGTATGAGTTGTGGTTAGAATAACAGATCTGTTAGTGTGTATTAATATATCTGTAGTCTGTATGGATATATGTACACACACAGACAGTGTGTGTGAGTGTGTGAGTATATGTAATGATTATATATATACAGTGTTCGACAATCCTATACATTTACACGCCCGGGGCATGTGGATTTAACCCCCGGGCGAGTAAATATTGGCCCAAGCAGCACACGTGTTCGTTTTTTTAAATTTCCCCCCGCTCGTGCTGAAAATTTTCACGCTCGCGCTGGCTGAAAAAAAAAAAAAAAAACCTACCTGACAGCTGATTGGCGCGCACTCCCAGGCTTTGTGGGCGCGTGGCCAGGCTCTATATGAGCCCGCCCCCAACGAGCGGCCATTCTTTCTGGCCGGAGATCTGTTGGAGAGTAAGTACGCTCCAATCCTCCATCTTGCAACCCCTCTGCGCCTTCCCTGCAAGCCCCCTTACTCCTTCCCTGCAATCCCCCTTACTCCTTCCCTGCAAGCCCCCTTACACCTTCCCTGCAAGCCCCCTTACTCCCCGCACGAGGCAGGTGTTCCCCCTTCTCTCCCTGTCCCCGCGTCCCGCGCAGGGCAGGAGATTGCAATGCGGGTGTTCCCCCTTCTCTCCCTGTCCCTGCGTCCCACGTGGGGCAGGAGATTGCAGTGGGGGTGTTCCCCCCTTCTCGACCTGTCCCGGCATCCCGCGCGTGGCAGGAGATTGCAGTGGGGGTGTTCCCCCCTTCTCGCCCTGTCCTGGCATCTCCAGGCTGGAGATGGTCATGGGGGGGGGGGGGAGGGTGGTGGTGGCGAGCGGGGCAGTGGTGGTGCTCGGTCCTGCTGCCTTTCCTCTTCTTCCCCCTGTCGTGTATGTGTGTATGCGTGTGTGTGTATGCATGTGTGTGTGTGTGTGTGTATGCATGGGTGTGTGTGTGTATGCATGGGTGTGTGTGTGTGTATGCATGGGTGTGTGTGTATGCGTGTGTGTGTGTATGCATGGGTGTGTGTGCATGGGACACTGTGCCTCCCCCCCACCCTGCCGCCTCCCCAAAGATTACACTAAGCCCAGCTATCTTCATGATGGCGCAGTCGCCGCATGAGGTGTGGGGGGGATATGCCGGTCTGCCCGCCCGCCCACTAGCTTCATGCCGTGCGGGACATGCCGGCGAGGGGAGCAAGGCAGTGGCAGCCATGGCGGGGCTGACTGTCCCCGGGGCGCCCGCTGGGGGACACCTCGCCACGTGCCTCCCTCCCACCAACCCTGCCACCTCCACAAAGCTTCCACTACGCCCGAGTGAGGTATGGTGGGGGACGGTTTAATGCCGGCCTGCCCAGCCTTTCTCAGTTAGGATTTTAGCCCATCCATTCCCCAATAATTTATTAGGATGGGGGCGGGGGGTGACTTATAAGAGAACCTAATTGCTTTGTCCTTGAATTCTGCCCCCCCCCCTTTTTTTTAATCCCAAGGAATAAAAAAATAAAAAGGCAGGTTATAATTAAAAATATAAAGAGGGTCTTTTGGGGGGGCCCGCCGGACGGGAGGTGCCAAAGGGGTGGTGCTCCCGGCCGCATACACTGCTAATTAAAACGTTTGGTTGATTGTAACAATTTCTTATGCTGTCTACAGTTATTCCTAATGTATTTGTCCCATTCTACACCCAGTAACCCAGTCAGTAACCCAGTCAGTCAGTCACTCACCCAGTCAGTCAGTCACTCACCCAGTCAGTCAGTCACTCAGTCAGTCCCACACCCAGTCAGTCACTCACCCAGTCAGTCACTCACCCAGTCAGTCAGTCAGTCACTCAGTCTGTCACTCACCCAGTCAGTCACTCACCCAGTCAGTCACCCAGTCAGTCAGTCACTCACCCATTCAGTTAGTTACCCAGTCAGTATTTCTTCCTGTCACTCAGTCAGTCACCCATTCAGTCACTCAGTCACTCACCCAGTCAGTCAGTCACCCACTCACCCAGTCACTCAGCCAGTCACCCAGTCACTCAGTTACCCAGTAACTCAGTCAGTAACCCAGTCAGTCATTCACCATGTCACTCAGTCAGTCACCCATTCAGTCACTCACCCATTCAGTCACTCACTCACCCAGTCACTCAGCCAGTCACTCAGTCACTCACCCAGTCAGTCAGTTACCCAGTCAGTCACTCATCCTGTCACTCAGTCAGTCACCCATTCAGTCACTCAGTCACTCACCCAGTCAGTCAGTCACCCACTCACCCATTCAGTCACTCACTCACCCAGTCACTCACCCAGTCACCCAGTCACACACACCCAGTCACTCAGTCACTCAGTTACCCAGTCACTCACCCAGTCAGTCAGTAACCCAGTCACTCAGTCACCCTGTCACTCAGTCAGTCATTCAGTCACTCACCCACTCCCCCATTCAGTCACTCACCAAGTCGCTCAGCCAGTCACACACACCCAGTCACTCAGTCAGTCAGTTACCCAGTAACCCAGTCAGTCACTCACTCACCCAGTCAGTCACCTAATCAGTCACCCACCCAGTCAGTTACCCAGTCAGTCACTCAGTCAGTAACCCAGTCAGTCAGTAACCCAGTCAGTCACTCACCCTGTCACTCAGTCAGTCACCCATTCAGTCACTCAGTCATTCACCCATTCAGTCACTCAGTCAGTAACCCAGTCAGTCACTCACCCTGTCACTCAGCCACCCTGTCACTCAGTCAGTCACCCATTCAGTCACTCAGTCACTCAGTCAGTCAGTCACCCATTCAGTCACTCAGTCAGTCAGTCAGTCAAACAAGTAGTCAGCGGTCTACACATAAGAATGTATTGAGGTTTTAAAATAATTTCTAACTTGCTTTGTTCCAGATCTGACTAGAAAGCTTCTAACAGGATACTCAGAATCCCCCCTAATGCAGAAGACAGGTAGGGAACGTCTGCACTTGTGTATTTGCTGACAGTTATGAGACTAGAAAAAAGAATGGTGTAAATAGCGCTAACAATTAATATATCAAAATGAATAATACACAATAAAAACCACAGTGTGATAAGTGACTAAATATAGGACGGCTGCCAGGAAAAAAACCTAACCCAAACACAGTTAGTGAAAAACACAGAGATAACAATACAGACCGGCGCCTCAAATGTCCAAAAACGAAAATAAGTCCAAAGATGTGCTGCAGTGTCCAGTGACGGTGATCCAGTTGTTAGACAGCAGACTCCACAGCAGCAATCGGGGTATATAATGCAGGGAAGATAAAAAGAGAAATCATAGCGTGACACTGTATATAAAGAACATGTAACTCACAAAGACAAGACATACACAACTAACAACACTGACAGAAAGGCTGACAATAGAACAGAGATTTATTAGAACAAATACTAAAATAGACACTGAACTGGGGAGCAGGTCTAGGATCCGGTGTATAAAACCGGAATCCTACTTACAGCAATCCAGAGTATTCAGGCAGTAATAACAGGAGGTGTAGTCCGGTTTCAGCTTTTCTTAGGCGCGTGACGCGTGATGCTTCTATAATGGCCGCCGGCGCTTCCTGTCCTGAAACGCCACGTGTTTGCATATACCTGCTCTGATGCTTTGAATACAAAGATCCTAGCTGGCGTGGAGCTTCGCTTTGTTACAGCACTGCATGGGAAAGCTGCACACGTTTGACTCGTGTTTTGGGAGTAAGAACTTCCAGAGGCTTTATATCTACCTCAACAGGACCCTGTATCCGAGGCACCAGCGTCCATATCCATGTGAGGACATCTGTTCCGGCTTCCATGTGGCGCTTGGGTAACAATATCCCGAAACTGCTTGTATTACACCATATTGATGTACGCACAATACTCACCTTATTTACACTATGAGCGTTGTGCGCTGTGTCTTTTCTGTTTTTAACTGGAGGACAATGTTAATTCAGTGGGAGGAGTGTTTGCGTGCATTTCACGGTGCCTTAACATGACGTCACACGTATTTTGTTCGCTCATTGGCTGATCGTCCGTTGTTTCCGTGCACACACGTACGTTTAAAAAGTTAAGATATGTACGTGTGTAAAAGTGAATTAGTTTCGCTTCCATATCATAACTTCCAGCCATGATATGCTTACTGCTAGCAGCACCGTGGACGGACCTGTATAGAACGCAGAGCGTACATATCGTTTAGCGCATGCGCTAAGACTTAGTCCACACAATCGTGAAGTGCTCGCGCAACAGACGGTTTGCGTGCACATTATTATGTATACAGGCACCGGAACAAACATATCCGTAGTAATGCCAGCAACGCAATTATAATAATGACAGTTCAGTACCTGTGGTTTTAAACTTGCACTTTCAACATATACGTTACTTATGCGTGAATATCAACAATCATATAGAGATGTGTTACGCGTTGTCATGCTGAGATATATAAATGTGCCATCTTTGAAGATCATGTGTTTGCTATATTTCACAGATGTCGCGGATGAATACATGGGAACAATGTATGATTTCAGATGAGCCAATCGTTAGATTACATGGTTGTGACGACGAGCGAACAACTATTCTAATAAATATGTAAAAATGCTTTCAATGCTTGGTGCGCAGATTAACAATCACTACATAATGTTATCATGTTATGTCAATATTTACTATGCACTTAATTAACATAATGATGTTGCTAAGCACTGAATGTAGAAATATAATATTGTTGTTGAATTTTTTCTACTAACATTATATGTCTTGCTCTGTGATATACTGTATGCAACCAACATTCACACTCAGCAAACAAATTTTTCTACTATATTGTATAATCTGACGTGTGACTTGACAAAGAATGTAAATGCTACATAACAACTCGTAGACATTCTATCTGAACGTACACAATAAAAATAGGGAGGTTATAGAAAATGTTTTGTGGTGTAAAAAGTATTTTTAACCTAAGTTGTAGTGCTAACCTAACATGCATGAGATAATGAATGCTACTTAAAGATCATGAAAAGTTTAACATTTGTGTGTAAATTTGATTATCACGACTAACTATAGATAAGTGTTTTTTGTAAACGTTAAACACATACATAGCGAAGTGAGTCCAATGATACAATCAACATTAGTATGTTTTTTCATATAATTTGACGTAGAAAATCATGCATGACACAAAAACTGCTACAAACACAAAAACTGTTGCTAAAATGTGTGCGTATGCAAATGTCCACGTCATTTACGTTCATATGTTGACATTAGTTGTAAAGGATCATGATCATTATGAATAACTAACGTGAATGAAATTAAAACTATATTAACAACATTGTCATTGTGTCGCATGAATTGTGAAAAATTGAGAATACAAATAACTATAATTTGGAATGGTATTAACATTTGAACACATGTTACATGTACATCAAATCAACACACATCTTTGACTTATACATACACATGTGACAATGTAGTAATCAACATGAAGATGCAGTGATACAACAACTAATCACATACATTGCAATGTTAATGATGTTTAAATCATTGGGGTCTTTTCATACAAACATGCATTGAGTGTTAACATCCCTCATGTGCATCAATGGATATTCTCCTCCCATAATCAATAGCTGAGCAGGGTATATCCCCTTCTCTCCCCCCACCCCTATATTCCATGAATGGATGTTGTTACGTTTGCTAAATTACATGTTATGTAATGTCCCTAATGATTTTAAAAGACACTGCACAATAACCACCAAGTGTAGCTAAACGCACGTACACAATACAGAAACGACATGTTTCAATTGTCACATCTTTTTCATTACGTTCTGTTTATACATCCTGTAACTATACCTGTATCGAGGTTTGCACATCTTGTGACAGATGTGAATTGAAATACATACCATGAGCAGTCATTGAAGTGATATACCTTGAAAAAGAAAACATGAATGAATAAAAATAATTGTCATGACATGTTCATTAAGGTAATCAACACACAAAATGTACCATTTTGTTTTACATATGAAACACCATGTAGAATTACTTAAATATGATATGAAATACACACTGGTGTACACATCATTGTGACTCACATGTCACACTGCACAAATAACATTGTATGTAACCATACTGCTCTAACTAATGACTATGGACATGGTAGGTTTATTGTGTATGCATAACCAAAAAGAGCATGTACATAAAGTATAACTTTAGTACACAATTTTTCTTCACGTACACACAACAGCAGTTAGTGATAAGAAGTATAATACAACCTGTGGATGAATGACATACCGGTGCCACATGCATTTGTCCACACAGCAGAGAAGAGAAAGGTGTGCGAACCATATTCATCTGTTTCCTAAGAGAATGGTATTTGGACGAATGTATTTATCATAACAAAGAATTAATACATCTATGTAGTACTATGAACATACTGTATATGTATTTGCTTACATGAAAAAAATGTGTTTATGACATTCAGACGTGTCTCAACACCACTGGCTGTTTGCTCTGTGTCAGCTGGTAAATTGACGGGATGCTCCTCCTCCAAACCCTGACGTATGTCTGTTTGAACATTATTTCTGAGTGCCACATTGTGCAAAATGCAACATGCAATTATAATATCAGACACTTTAGCAGGCTTATATTGAAGAGCCCCACCAGTTCTATCGAGACACCTAAATCGTGTTTTGAGAAGCCCAAATGTCCTCTCTATGACGGATCGTGTAGATATATGGGCAACATTGTACCTCTCCTCTGCTTCACTTTGAGGGTTTGCCACCGGGGTCAACAGTCACGGCCTAATTCCGTATCCTGAGTCACCTATAATCCATTGTGCACAAATATGAAACAATTTGTGTTAACATTATTACATACAACATTTCCTAGAAAAACAAGAGTTGTTTGTTAACACATCATAATATGTACTCACCCACCAGCCAACCAGGTCCAAAATAGCCTTGTTCGAAAGCATGGAAGACTGATGAGTTACTCAGGATAGAGGAATCGTGACTGGAACCAGGGAATTTGGCTACCACATGCAAAATCTTCATCGTGGCATCGCATACCACCTGTACATTCAGGGAATGGTAGTGCTTACGGTTGCGGTAAGCATGCTCACTCTGACTAAGCGGAATCAAAGCAACATGGGTGCAATCGATTGCACCCATCACACATGGTATCCCGGCTATGGTATAAAAGCCATTTCTGACTTCCAGCCACTCTGTGTGCTCTGTAGGAAAATTAATATAATTCCTAGCATGCCTATTGAGTGCACATAGAAACTGGGTAAAGGCCCGCGAGAATGTAGATTGCGAGACCCCGCCCACTATGCCCACAGTTGTCTGGAATGACGCGGAAGCAAGATAATGTAATGAGCACAGCATTTTAACAAGCCCAGGGACTGCACGACCTCTGGCTGTCACAAAATCTAAATCTCCCCGTATCTCTTCATAAAGAGCTAAGATTGCTGCTGAACTCAAACGATAGCGACTTATTATCTCCTCCTCACTCATCCCATCTAACAGGGTTCTCTCCCTGTACAAACGAGGACGAGGCACAACTTCTCTCTTCTCTCTTCTCCTCTCATCTCCTTGCCCTCTCATGTCCGCATGCCTGTCCCTGTCACTGTCCCTGCCTCTGTCCCTGTCCCTTCCTTGGCCTATGACATCCTCTCCATCAGCAAGCCTCTCGTGCAATAGAATGTTCCTCCGTCCAATAAACTTGATGATGTCAGGTGAGTTGCTAAAGTGCAAGGTGTTACATTAACATATCCAAGTAGTTCACTCCCAACGTGTATCCATTTGCAATTACAAGTATTATTTATGTGTGTTCATCAGGCAATCATGATATTTGAGATTGATGTACCCCGGCAGTGCTTGATGCAGCCCTTAACAGAGAGGTGATTCCTAATAGGGCGACTAAGGATGAGAAACACATTGTATTTTCCACCACATACAATAGGGCCAGTAATTTTGTCAGATTTACTATCCGGAAACATTGGCACCTGCTTCAGAATGATGAGGTGTTATCAGCTAGTTGTCAGACACCCCCCTTGATCGCTTATAGGAGAGGGAGAAACTTGTCAGACAACTTGATACATGCTGACAACAAGGACCACTACCATACGCCCCACTTCCTAGAAGGCGGTAAACAGGGTAACTTCCGGTGTATGAATTGTTCAGTGTGTAACAGTCTTACTACCGGGGACGTATTTTGTCATCCACATAGTGGTAAAAAAATCACTATTCATAATCGTATTACATGTAGATCTACATTTGTGGTGTATATTATCAGGTGCCCGTGTGGTCTTGTCTATGTAGGCAAGACTACACGCATGCTTAAAGTGAGATACATTGAACACAAAAGTGTGATACGTAAGGGTACGGACCCTACTGTACTGGTACAGCACTGTGTTGAACACAGACACAATGTGTCATCCCTCAGAGTGATGGGGATTGAACACATAGCACCAAGACAAGGATACCCTGATAGAGAAACCTTCTTACTGAGGCGTGAGGCTTATTGGATCCACACATTGCAGACAAGTAATGGCAGGGGTCTTAATGAACAACAAAATTTCAAATGCTTTCTCAACAGGAAGTAGCAAAAGGACTCTGTAAGGCTCTGTGCGTGTCGCCGTGGACCCCTGCGACCCATTATGTACATTATGCTCCTCTAAGGATTGCTGTATATGCATTTATCTATATGTATCATGTATCCTTTCAGGTTCTAATTCTATATGTAATGCTGCTAGCATAAATACAGCCTCCACCATTTTTTATACACTGCATTAGATGACACTGTGGTTATACTATTAGTTTGTACACTTTATTTGATTATTTTATTTAATAAAACTGTAGTCACATTACACTTGATTGTTTATGTAAGGGCTCTCACCCCAGCACGATCATTCAGTCCTCCTTGGGCATCAGGCTGTCTTTCTTCCACTCCAGGGCAGGTCTGATGCCTGGGGCCCGCCCCCCCCCCCTCCCCCGTGAGGGCGTGATGACGTCACCAGGGGAGCCTCTGCTGCCAGTGAGGGGGCGGCTCCCTGAGTTTCCAGCTTCCTGCAGGACAGCCATCTTAGCCTGTTACAGGCATTGGGGAGGCTGTCTCCTCCTCCCCTGGTGGTGCATGACGTCATCACGCTGCGTCGCGCTGGCACCCTGACGTCACGATGGGGGCGTTGACATCCAGGAGCAAGGCAGCAGTGATTGTGGGGGGGTGAGTACCCATTTGTGTATATATTGTGGTATGTTTAGCATGTTCTGTAGCCCTCTCCTTGATAAAGGCAATCTATTTGCCGAAACGTTGGACCTTTGGTGGCACAATAAACTGCACCTTTAAAAAGACCGTGTGCCTGCTTCCATTCCTTTCTCAAGTACCTCTGGGATGTCTGGACCTCCCTGGATACAGCGCACCGGCAGATAGGTACCCCCCTCCAGCACCTACCAGCGGTGTGCATGTGCTTCTACATATGATGGTTACATTAACATATCCAAGTAGTTCACTCCCAACGTGTATCCATTTGCAATTACAAGTATTATTTATGTGTGTTCATCAGGCAATCATGATATTTGAGATTGATGTAACGTTAAGCTTTGTACAAGCATTTATTGGGAAGTATTTGTGGAATGTGTAATGCATGTACCACTTCTGAACGCAATATTCAGTCATCTAATTAGTATACAACCATTACATTGACGTTGAGAAACTTCGTTGCAACATGTCTAATTTGGCATGTTATTGTCACCTGTTCACATGAAGTAATCCTACTGTGCATATGCATCATTTAATGGCATCAGGATAGTTGCTATTGATTGCGTTTCAATCGTGTAAAAATGAGTAACTATTCTAGATGTGTGTATAAGTTAGCATGAAGTGATTGTAATGATTCGTGTACAATGTAAACATGCAATGTGATTGAGTGTCCAATTGCGGACGTCATCAAAAGAGGGAGGTCACAAAGTCCATGTAAACATGAAAACAAAAAGCTACATTGACGTTTGATCATGCGTTACACATTCAAAGCATTCTCTAATGTATAGCAACATTACTATACGCTTGTTGTGTTAGATGTGTGAAATGTGTTACATCATATAATAAATTCAAGCACACTTAAGTTACATGTTGGATATGATGTGAGCTACTCCTTTAAGAGTTGAGTATAGGATTTTCCCTTGACACATCATAACATGAAGAGTAATGTGACACGCAAATCATCATAACATATAAAAGTACAATGTTATACAAATAATAAACGTAAGGGGTGACACGATGAAGTGAATGACCTCAACACTGTAATGCCAAGCACATTTGTATTATGAGCAATAGAACGTAAACACTACTATAATGTTATAACTCCCCGCTCCATTGACTCCATTGATATAGAGATGAGGTTTTTTTTCTAAGTGCTGTCCCGGCAACCTTGCCAATCGTTCTCTCCTCCAACTTGCCAACTTTAGTTGGCAGGACCAATTGCTGATGAAATCTCCATTTCTGAGTGCCGATCAGCACCGATAAGCTGATCGGGGCTACTTGAATACAGCCGATTTCAAAAAGTGCCGAAAAGTCCCGATAAGTGGCTTATCGGCAGCCGCATGCCGATAAATTTTTTTCGGCAAGAAAAACTGCCGATTTTGAGCACTTATCGGCGCTTACTGAATCTCAAATCCAATTTTGGTGGGAAAATGCCGATAAAAGCCTTATCGCCGCTTACTGCATGAGGCCCTATATTCTAGTTTGTAGTACTCTTCACTTACTCTGTATAATGCCAGTAATCAGAGATAGGTGTGTTCTTAATTTGCTAACCTATAGAAATAGGCTTATGGGTATGCAACCCGTCATTGGGTAGTTAGCAGCCACTCCTGAGGAAGCCGTTTACCACGATACGGCGAAATGCGTAGAACATGGCTTTGAGGCAGTTTTGCGAGAGGGAGAGAGAGCATCAGAGGCATTCCCGGCGTCCGTCACATATGCAGCGGTGACACGTCGACCGGAAGTGACGGAGAGGACGCAGACAAATGGGGAAGACAGTGTCGGCACGCGAGACGGAGCGGTGAGATCGCTACTCACCTGTACCCATTGCATACTACTTTCGTGCCTGTTGTTCATCTCTCTATAATGTAAGCCTCCATTTGTGAGTTTGTTTATTGGGATAAAATGTTTTTTTTGTCCTGCACTATGGTCTGCCCTCTCTTCTTTAGAGATTGCTGAGACTATCTACCCCCATCTACAAGTACAACTTATTGCACTTGTTGACCACTTCACCTACCTTACACTTCACCTGGATATCCAGTCTTCACCAGCTTTAGACTGGTACACTGCGCTTCTAATTCCACTTTATTGTGAGTAGGAATTTGGGAGCCTTTCATATTTATCTACATTTGTATATAGCATATTGCACTATATTTTTTATTTTCTCTTATTTCACATTACTGTTCCCTGTCCCTGTTCCCTGTCCCCCTGACTCAGGGATGACCAGAAGGTGGCCAGAGTTAGGTACCCAGTTTAGGGATGCGGTGCGATCAAACCCCAGCTTAGAGGGCATGAGACTTCAGGCATCCGAGTCTAAGTCAAGTAAGGGTCTGATTACTTATTGTGGCACCGCAGGCTCCTGTACAGAGAGCAAGGGACTACAGGATTAGATGAGGAATTGACTGGGAAGAGACAGCTAGTGGTACCCCGGGAGTATAAGCAGCAGTTGTTGCGGGTTGCCCACTCCATTCCACTAGCGGGGCATCAGGGGGTCGCTCGGACGTGAGCCCGGCTGTTGCAGCATTACTACTAGCCAGGGGCATCCAGTGCAGTGGCAGAATTCTGCCGGTCCTGTGATGTCTGCCAATGAGTAGGTAAGGTGGGTGATCGTGTGAAGGCACCCCTGAACCCGTTACCGGTAATAGGGAAACCCTTTCAGTGGGTAGTTATGGACTTCGTGGGACCCCTCATGGTTTCCAGCTGGTCAGGGAAGTGCTACATCCTCACAGTGGTGGACTTTGCCACCCGGTACCCTGAGGCGGTAGCACTTGCCACTATTGATGCTAGGGCAGTAGCAAAAGCATTGCTAACCATTTTTTCTAGGGTAGGTTTCCCTAGTGAGATCCTACTCGATCAGGGGTCGCAATTCATGAGTGAATTGCTCCAGTGTTTCTGGGATGCGTGCGGGGTGAAGCACCTGCGCACGACCCCTTACCACTCCCAGATAACGGACTATGTGAGAGGTTCAACGGGACCCTGAAGCAGATGCTTAAAACATTTATAGAGGCAGAGGGAAAAGACTGGGAGATTCACCTGCAGCACTTGCTGTTTGCGTACCGAGTGGTACCACAAGAATCTACAGGCTTCTCTCCCTTTGAGCTTCTATATGGTCGCAGGGTACAGGGACCTGTGGACCTATTCTGTGAGGGATGGGAAGCGGAGAGTACCAATACTGATGCCTCTGTGCTTCAGTACGTGGTAGATCTCCGAGACCGGCTAGAGATGCTCATGGGGTTGGCACAGGACAACCTTAGGGCTGCTCAGACCAAGCAGAAGACTTGGTATGACCAGAATGCTCGTAGCAGAGAATTCATCCCAGGACAGCAAGCACTTGTTCTCAAGCCCACTCGGGAGAACAAATTAATGGCTACCTGGTCGGGACAGTTTACGGTGCTCCGAAAGATGAATGAGTGCAACTATGTTGTACAGGTAGATGCTGAGGCAGAAAGGAATAGGACCTATAACATAAACATGCTCAAAGAGTACATTGCATCGAGTGTGGCATCAGTGTTGGCCATTTGTAGACCACCAATGGGGGATCCGGCGAGCAGTGCTCTGCCAGATCTCCTGGGGGTCTCAGGTGAGTGTCAGGCAGAGAGCAGAGGCCAGGGCTATGCTAGAGAAGTATAGGGCTCTGTTCACAGATAAGCCAGGCAAGACACACATTACAGATCACCTAGTGCTTACAGGGGATCTGAGACCTCTGCATAAGCACGCTTACAGAGTGTCAGCAGAGATTAAGGGCAGTATAGAGAGGGAGGTAGAAGAGATGCTGGCCCTAGGGGTAATTGTACCATCCCAGAGCCCTTGGGCTTGTCCGGTAGTCCTGGTACCTAAGAAGGATGGGACCACCCGGTTCTGTGTGGACAACCGGCAGCTCAATGTGGGAACGGTGTCAGATGCCTACCCCATGCCCCGCATGGATGAGTTGTTAGATGAACTCGCGGGGGCAAGGTATCTGACGACCATGGATCTGAGCATAGGGTATTGGCAGATCCCCTTGACCCAGGAGGCTAGGGAGAAGTCAGCATTTATTACTCCAAGTGGCCTCTATGGATCTCTAGTGATGCCATTTGGGAGGAAAAATGCACCGGCTACCTTCCAACGCCTGGTCAATCATTTGGTGGAGGGTGTGCAAGGGTTTTCAAGGGCATACCTAGACGACATTGCTGACTTTAGTAATTCGTGGGACTCACATTTAGTGCATGTAGCTGTGGTGCTAGCCAGTATTAGGGAAGCGGGACAAACCTTGAAACCCACCAAGTGCTTAATAGGGATTGCAGAAGTACTGTGCCTAGGGCACAGGGTTGGTGGTGGGCATCTTAAGCCAGAACCTGCTAAGGTGGAAGCAATAGTGAAGTGGCCCATTCCCAAAACCAAGAAGCAGGTTATGGCTTTCTTAGGCACTGCAAGCTACTACAGAAAGTTTGTCCCTAAGTATAGCGCCATTGCCAAACCTCTGACTGACTTGACCCAGAAGCGACTGTCTGTGCTGGTAGTCTGGTCTCCTGCCTGTGAGGTCTCCTTTCAGGCATTGAAGACTGGACTAGTCAGTGCCCCTATTCTTGCTGGACCAGACTATGCAAAAAAGTTCTTGGTGAAGACTGATGCCTCTGATTATGGCATTGGTGCTGTACTCAGCCAAGTGGGGAAGGAGGGCAGTGAACACCCAGTGGTGTACTTAAGCCGCAAGCTGCTGCCCAGAGAGGTGTCTTATGCCACCATTGAGAAAGATTGTCTGGCCATAGTATGGGCTCTAAGAAAATTACAGCCATATCTGTATGGCAGACCTTTCACAGTAATCACGGACCACAATCCGTTAAGATGGTTACAGAGGTTGTCGGGGGGAAATTCTAAACTCTTGCGCTGGAGTCTTGCCTTACAGGAATTTGACTTTACTATCCAGCACAGAAGGGCAGAGAGCATGGCAATGCTGATGGGCTTTTCCGCCAGGACAGTCCTCACAAACTCATAACTTCAAGAGCTGGAAGGCCAGCCCAACCACCAGACGAGGTGGACAGGGCAGACCCTGCGCTTTGTGTGGGGGAGGTGTGGCAAACATGGGGTTAATCAGGCCTTAATAGAGGTATTATACCCAGCTGATTATACCCCAACTCACATTGAGGGTGAAGGGGTTAAAAGTATATGCATGACACTGATGTATTTGCCCCTGTCCCAGCCCTCTTACCCCAGTTTGCAGGCTGTTCCCTGCCTGCAATAATAGAAATACATGCAACCTGTGCTATATGGTTTTTAGGCACAAGATGGCGTTGTGAGTGCCAAAGCCAGCACTGATTGAAGAAGCGTGGCTGGATGGGAGGTCTGTTTGAAGTATAGGTATCCATTTTTGACCTCGTAACCGCAAGTTCCATTGAATAAGTGGCTTGCGGTTAGATTTAAAGTGGTTTTCCGATTAAATGTATCTATCTGTACCTTGTTAGCTCACGTAACTTGAAAGGCGGAAAATCTATTGCCGTGGGAAGTGGGTCAATTGTCGTGAGAAGTAGGTGAACTTGGCTTCCCACTAGCAAGCCTTTCAATTAAGCGGGCTAACTCACGAACGGAGCCAGGTAGCACTCTAATTTTTGGTGTGCAAGACCCAATAAATAAACCACTCACACACATATAAAAATTACAGTTGTGACACCACCAGAACAAGATGTTTTAATAAAGTGTATAAATACTGTAAGTTTTAAAATGTACAGGCAGGAACAGTTTTTTCTGTGAGCCCGGGAAAAATCCTTTGGCATGTAAATATGCCAGGGGTGAATGAGCTGAGGGTATTTTTCTTTCTGCACTTCAAAGAGGTCCCGCTAAGTGGGTGACTCCGAGTCTAGTGAAATGCAGGGATGAAAAGCCCCAGAGATCCAAAGTGTGAAATTGGCCGGGATGTTGCTGAGTGCCAGATCCCGGTACTCCGCTGCATGAGCCATTCACACCTTGGGGCCAAATACCAGACTAAGGGTCGCCACTTAAGGGAGTACCCCAGGTATGCTAAGTAGCATGGGTGTCAAGCTAACACATGCGCGGTGCAAACAGGAAAGCCTTTTTGCCCGGTTTTGCAAACTTTGGGCAAATCAGAGATTGGTGGGTTAAATGTTACCATGGAGGGGATTGGGCATACATGTTATAGATAGGTCTGTGAACCCTATAAAACTGCCCACCGAGCTATCCTCAGTGTGATTCATGACGTAACCAAACTTTGCACAAGATTCTGTTCGAGTACAGCGGTAGCGGTTCCAGGACGCAAGGGGTTAATAACATCGCAACCAAGGATTCACCCCAAACTCGGGAATTCGTTAGCCCTGGTGACTCCCGAACAAAGTCTTACGAACTATAACAAAATTCCTTCATTTAGCGGAGATATTAGATTGGCAACTTGCGATCTAGCCAAACAGATTTTAAATCAGAGACTGCATTTCTTGCACTTTCTTGCAAAGGACATTTTATTTCGTTTCCCTATCCCAGTAAGTGTTGTATTAAGTGTATTCTGAAGCTGTCGTGTGTTTGTCTATCAAGGAAATAAATGACAATTTATATTGCCTTCTTGTCGTGTTCAATCGAGTATCCCAAAAATATAAAAAGTGTTGATAAGTTCTGGTCCACCGTGACAATGCGGCCCAATCTTCATCCTTGATCGAAGGCCATGGGGTACAGAGAGAGATTGTGGACAAACACTTTAATTCGGCCCGCACTTCTGGTACCAGCTTGTAGCCTTGCTGGGCATCTTCCCCCGGCGTGCTTTCCAGAGTAAAGAGGTGGTCGGCCTCGTCTCGGTCGGGGTAGCAGCACAATGTGGCCATGCGCTTCACTCCCCCTGGTGGAATCTCTGTTAGCCCTGCTTGCAAGTTGAAGAGATCTCCATGGCGGTCTAGGGCAGATATCTTGCAACACTCCTCCAACAGGATGGAATGGAGGGTTAGGCTATCCAGAGGCAGTTCACTGGCTTCTTGTAGGTAGGCCCTGATTATTACCCACACTATATCGGTGTTAGTCCCCAGTATGATCGGGGGACTTGGATGCTCTCAGGCCTCGGGGCATACTACCACCTCCACATCCATAGGGTGCGATTTAACTGTGTTAAACTGGAGTATCTCCATCCGAACCTTCACTACCCCATCGACGGCATAATCCTCATGGCTTAGTCCTCTCAGTTTCAGGCTCTCCGTTGACTGAAGGGGCGGTGTTTGAGATGTACACGATGTTCACTTGGGACCCAGAGTCCAATAACACAGATGAATAGACACCGTCCATGACGACGCATATGATAGCGGTGGGTCCTACCCAACTGTAAGCGTCCAATGGTGGGTTTCCATCATTGGGGCTTGGCTCTGGCAGGGTTTCAGCAGGAACGGAAGGTGTTTCAGCAGTTTGGACTCTGCCAATCATTACGTTGGGATGGAAATTCCTAATTGGAGTTTTTTTTGTGCCTTCTCTGGACAGTCCTTTGAAAAGTGGCCCTTCTGACCACAGCTGTAGCAGATGAAGCCAATTGAGACCATGGGGGCCCTGTATGTAGGGGATTCTCTCTTGGGTGACCTGGACGTGGCGATAGGCATCTTGGGAGCATGATAGTCCTTGTTGCTTTCGGCCTCTTTGACCTTTGGGGTCAACGTCCCTTTAGGTTCATCCTTGCGATACCCCTTGGCGGAGGAAGAAGGCCTTTCCCTTTTTGTGGAGTCCCCAGGCGGTTTGGACAAATGCAGCCATAGGGAACTCTCTTGGGCTTGCACTCTCTCCATCAAGTCTTCAAAGCTTAGAAACTGGTCCGTTGAGAGGGTGCAACTGACACGTATACCAACGGGGTGCATAGGCAATGCGCCCAACAGGAGATGCTGGATTCGCAGATCGTTAGCCTGGGACACTGGGATAATATTCTTCTTCACCAGAGGCCATAGGACCAACTGGATCCAACGAAGGAATTCAGACACATCTTCTCCCTCGTCTTGCATGAGGGCGTAGAACCGGGCCAGCAGAGAGATGGCGTCATCTGGGACACCATAGGTCTTGGTTAGCGCATGTATTAATGCTTGTGCCTCAGTGTTGGGGTGACATCAGAGGCCGCAGGCACTTGATGATTCGCTGCCACTTTACAGTGTCGGAGCAGGTCCCCTCAGGGAGCACTTGTCCCGTATGATCCTTTGACTCTTCAAACTCTGCCTCGCCAAGAGGTGTAGGTCGGTTCCCTGAGAGAGCCTTGATCTTACGGTATTGGTGGGGCTGGGATGACTGAGTAACGGCATCCACCGGTTGCAGTACGATTACCCCCAATGCTGAGTTCACTGGGAACAGTGGTGGATAAGATTCTGGCCTTGAGCTAGGGATAAGTCATAGACTGGCCCGGTGCTCTCTGGGAGTGTAGGATGGTCGCAGGGCCTTGGTTCGGAGGGGTGCTTCCAGCGGGGTCCCGGGACTGAAGATCACTCTGGGTAGGAAAGGATCTGAATAAAGTAGTGAGCACCTCATGAGAAAAGCATCCTACTTCCTGGGGGTGTGGGAGGAACGCAGAGTTTCCTCTTGGTAGGGCACAGTGTAGGAGTGTTTGGGACTGAAATTCACCAATGGCAGGGGCAGTTCAGGAATGATGATCGGGAAGCCCAGGGGCAGGACTCCTGGAAAGTATAAGGCCCTAGGGTTATCATCCTCATGTACATTGTGGCGGTTGTCAGGATGAGGATGTGCCAGCGGAAAGTGGGGTCCCATTTCCGATCTATCTGTCGGACGTTGGCAAAACCCAGGAGGGGCCTAAGTCTCTCCATGACTTCTTGAGGGGTGGTGTCAAATGGCACGTCCCCCACTGCAACCATGTGGTGGGGCGACTCGTTGAGCTCCAAGGCCCAGTCATGGACCTGTTGCTTGGATGGAGAGAACATGCTGTGGATTTTGGGTGAACAAATTTGACTACTGCGAAGGATCCAGGAGTATGGAGAAAATGGAGCACAGCTGCAAACATCGGAGGGCTACAATACTGAAGCTAAATTAAAAATCTTTTAATGAATAAGTGACAACATGGCAAGATGTAGTAAGCAAGCAACTCTAACGCGTTTCACCGCTTCGTAAGAGAGAATGCATCTCTATTGCAAACCTCTGTTACTCCATACTCCTGGATCCTTCGCATTTACTAGCATAGCGTGAGGCGCGCACGAGGAACCATCAGCATCATATTGTGAGTACATTTTGTTTCCTCACCATATTACAGTTTATATACAGTGGGAGGAACATTTTTGGACAATATATCAACAGCTCTAGGGTGGGGGTCCATCTAGGAAGAGAATCAAACAGCACTGTCTCACAACAGTCATTGTTTGTACTATCAACCAAAGATATTAGTCATACACCTTTCCCGTATTTTGAGCATTATATCTTCATAAATAGCCAGACTCCAAGATGCCTTGAATGTATTGTTTCCTCTCAAGCAAGTGGATACTTTTCTCATCAGTAAAGAGACTGTAACATTGTATTCAACAATCTAGAAGCACTGATCATTGAAACTTAGTTTCTTTTTTGCCAAATTTGACTACTGAGTAGGGCACCCCAGGTCTGAGATCTCAGCAGCACCTCCAAATGTAGCTCACTTTCCCCCAACCCCTGGGAGATTTGTGGCTATGGTGTGTGTGGTGCAGTGTGACACCTGTGGCTCACGGAAAACCTTAGCCTCTGCTGCTGGGAACCTGGGGTGTCCCTGAGTTGGTGATCGGTAGCACCTCCATATGTACGGGATTCTACTGTGTGGAATTACCACGTTACGTGAACCCCATGCAATAAAACACACTTCTGTAGAGACTTCCTGTTACGTCGTGCATGATTGCCTGAAGGAACAGCTCCAGAGTCCCTTCGTCTTAAAATCAATAGATCAAGCTACAACCAAGACAGAAAGCTCCCACAATCGCTGGACTGTATAAGATCACAGCCAGGATGTCAAATAAAAGGAAAAAAATACAATCCCAGAGCGTTTCCTCATTTTTTATACCAAATCAAGGCTCCACAATGCAAAGTGAATCCTCCCAAGATGGCGTTGCGGCGTGCGCGCCAGAAGATTCCACCCGGGAGCAACCGATTACAGTGCCAGGAGGGCTTGGAGACCTCTCCAAATAATATATGGAGAAATTGTTCCTGAGGATGCGGCAAGGATTCCAAGAGGATCTTACTAGAGGGTTAAACTGTCTTAAGTTAGACCTAAATTCCCTCTGGCAGAGGACGGGCACCTTAGAAAGTAAGGTAGAAGACATCGGTATAGCTCAATCTTCAGCCAAAGATGAATTCAATAGAATGGGTTACGAGATCAGGGCTCTTAAAGAATGCATCGAGGACCAGGAGAACCGGGACCGCCACCAAAACTTGCGGGTGCGCAACATGCCGGAGACGGTTTCTGTGGACAACCTGAGTACCTACCTGAATGAGTTGTTTATATACCTGGTTCCGGAGATAGAAGTGGATCACGTCCACAGAGCGCCAGGACAAAAGCCCCCTCCCCCCCCTGCTTTTTCCCCACTCTTTGCTCCCCCTCCGGTCCCACCTCGTAATTTTCCCTATCCTTCCTTCGCCATTCCCCCTATCCTTCCTTCGCCATTCCCCCTCTTAGCAGGTCTCAGAAGAAGATCCCATCGCTGGAAGGAGGAACGCAGCTGCAAAGTCTTCTCCCTGAAGAGATTTCGGCTGCACGTCTGCCTGGAGAGAACAGAAGGATCCACTGGAGAGTGCTGTGGTCTACCGATTTTTCCAGAAGTAACTAAAGACCTATTCAAGCCCTTGAAGGTGAGGGAGGAGAGAGGAAAAGTGCGCGCATCCTCGGGGGCAGCAGCGGCGGTGTCTGGCGTGAGCCGGGACTTGTGTGGGGGATGGCGGTAGTTGCGCGGGCCAGCGCATCGCCGGAGACTCCCGGCGGCTCCTGCACAGGGCGCCACCATCTCTTCTTAGATTGTGCATGCAAAGATGTCACCTGCAGCGACGGCCATTACATAACTTGGCACATGCGCAGGAGAGGAGCTCGCAAAGCTATGGCCAATCAGGAGAAGGCTCTTGGCAGGGACTACAAATCCCATGAGCCTTAGGACACCACCTGACGCCAGGGGGTCCAATCGGAAGGCTGGATTCTCCTGCTAGGAGATAGACTTCGTGCGCTCGGCCCATGCTTGGCAGTCAGCGCAAGGAGAGACTAGGGGAAGGAGGTGAGGGTGCAGGGGTCAGTGGCCCACTGCATTAGGCCAGCAGCCCCCTAGGCCCCAGTAAGGCCCTGAGCCACACAGTTAGGTTGTGGTGCTTCAGGGACAGGCCCTAGGTTAGAAACCCTGCCAGATTAGTGTATACAGTGACAGTCAGGGACACAGCGGACGCTGTGCTTCCTACCAAGAGGCTTGGGATCAGGCCTACTCCGCAAAGAGCGCAGAACTATACTCAGGTGGACAGCCCTGACTGAGCACCACGCTGGTGGAACCGGGCTTCGCCCAGGAGGTCGTCGGATCCTTTTCTAAGATCTTTTGAACGCCCAGGTGCCGCCGCACTGGGTAGGTATTGTTACCCACGTGCACCACCTACTGAGTACTCACAGTACTTCCCTACTGTTCCTAACAACTATGAATCCCAAGTGTAGGAACTTACAGTATAAGGTGTTGAATTCCCTACATGATGAACAGGGACATCTCGGTGTAGAGAAGACCTTTGGGTTGGTCAGAGACCGCTTTTTCTGGCCTAAGATGCGAGAAATGGTAGAACAATACTGTCGCCGTTGTTCCTGGTATATACAACGCAAGACTTTGTACACCCGAGCAGCGCCCATGGGCCATCTGAAAAGTTCTGGCCCGATGGATCTAGTGTGCATGAACTTCCTGTGCATTGAGCCCGACACCAGAGGAACATGCTACGTGTTGGTCATCATGGACCATTACACACGGTATGCTCCGGCTTTCATCACTAAAGACCAGAAAGCCATCACAGTGGCAAAAATTCTATGGGAGAGGTACTTCATCCACTACGGAATTTCAAAAATCGTCAAATCCGATCAAGGCTGGGATTTCGAGCACACTCTGATCCAGGAATTGCTCAAAATGCTGAACATTGCTAAATCCCGGACGACTCCGTACCATACCGAAGGAGACGCTTTGCCAGAACGATTTAATCGGACCTTATTGGACATACTCGGAACCCTGAAGGGTGCTCAGAAGACTGAATGGAGTCGACACGTGGAGGCCTTGGTACACGCGTACAACTGTACCCGCCACGAGTCAATGGGATTCTCCTTATGCTTCCTTATGTTTGGGCGAGAGGCGAGACTGCCAGTAGATGTATGTCTTCAAGTTTCGACGGATGGGATACACAATGCTACCTATTTTAAATATGTGCAAAGACTTAAGGACAGTTTGCAACAGGCTTACCAACAGGCCGAGAAGTCTACAGCTAAACTGAATGCCGACAATAAAAGACGATTTGACCATAAAGTCAAATATTGGGAGCTTCATCCTGGGGACGCTGTGTTGCTTCACAATCTGGGAGTCCCAGGAAAACATAAATTGGCGGACCGATGGAGAGATGGTGTATATGAGGTAGAGTCACAGATGCCTGGCCTCCCAGTCTATCGTATCAAAGACACTGAAGGCTGGGTAAAGGTCTGGCATCGTAATTATCTTCTCCCCATTCCACAAGTGGGAGACGAGGAAGCAGAAATACTGGCCACACCGCTGAACAGTGAGTCCGATTTTCAGAGCTTGGTCAAGAGACTGTAAATAATTATACCAACTCTGAAACTCCTGAAGATCCTATGGATGGACCCTCTCAAAGGGACTCGTCCACTGAAGGCATCTCCCGGAGGAGCTACGGGTAAAGGGCCCCGTAGGCCAATGCCTACTAAGATGGCTCCAGCGAGCCAGTCTTTGGATCCACAAAGCCCATGCTTCGTACCAACCAGAGACTGTCTAGAGACATTTCTCCCCTCAAGGGAAGAGGCTGAGACTTAGGACTGTACCTATTACTCCCCAGAGGGAGTTGCTGAAGAACAGCTCAGCAGGATAACCTATGATCAAATTGGGGCACCCCATTATGAGGCTCAGCAGTGGGCTCGCAGTAAAGTGCAGTCCATCATTGTGTTCAGTGAAATGTGCACTCTGATATACAGCTGATATTGTGTACGATTGTATTTGATTGCTGCATTTTTATTATATAATGATGTTATGCATTTTCATTATATAACTAGGTATAATATGTACACTGGAAAGAATTCCCAACTTCGGTGCTCAGTAACAGAGGAACCATAAATCCACATACACTTCTTAATGATATGTATAGTCCCATAACAGATGAATAATAAAGAAGCTTCGTCAGTCTCCTAGACCTGGTGCATGTATATCTCTCCTCAGGCATAGCATGAGCATAAACTGTCCATATGGTAACATCCAAACACTATCAAGTGATATGATTATCCTGTGATGGTATGTCACTGGGAGGACAGAAGCCCTGGAGTCGCATTCAATAAATGGTCATATATTCCCAATCCAAATAAAGGGGAGAAAGGTACTCACATAAAGGCAGTTCATCCGTGTGCCATACAATGTAAGCAGAGATGATCCAACGAAGGGAAGCGGAGCACAGCCGTGAAACAGTGGGGCCACACACCAACAAGATGGGTTAAAAATAAACTTTATTGCATGGTGCAATCGTGGGGGGGACACGGAAATAAACTCTGACGCGTTTCAGCCGCAAGGGCCTTTGTCAGAGTGAATTTGTGTGTGTGAACGCTCTTGCTGTTAAGGACGTCCCCCCGCCCCAAACAGAACGTCATGCGCGGTGGAAAAGGCGCGAAAGTCCAACGGACAGACTTCATTGGCCCATGCCATCAGCCAATGAACTGCCCGCACGACTCACGGCGTAACTGTGTGTGCGGAGGACCCCCCACAACAACGCAGAAGCATCCCTTGTGAATTACATGTGAAAAAACAGACAAAATACAAATCATAACAAAGAAAAATAAACATAAACATGGGGATTATGAGAAATAACAAATATTATACATAGCGAAAATTCTACAATGGTAGTAGATGAAAAAGGGGAAAGTCATTGGAAGGAAAGTGAACTTCCAAACTGAGTGATAGTCCTGTATGAATGTAATAAATCAAATTATGACATATGAAATGATTACATTAAATGTTATTTGTAAAAGGCAGATTATATTAAAGATTTGCCCAGAAAGAACAGACAAAATAAACATCTCTTTGTGGGGTGCAACATATGTGAATGATCATAACTGAGAAACTGGAACACTAAAAAACTGAAAAATAAATCCAAATGGTTTAAAGGGATACTAAGAACCCTATCCTAGGGTATATAAAATATCCTAAATAACATATAGATATATATATAGCAGATATAATATTAACGGTACTTAATGTGTGTGTGTGTCATAATGTAAGTAAACTGTGTACTGTAATGGGGGGTAATAGAATTGATTATAAGAATGTAGGAATGCAATTATGATAATTGAGGAATTAGGTGCAACACAAAAACAAATTGTACAGTACAGTTTATCTAATAATTGCTAGGAAAATTATTCTGTTAAAAACAATAAGCTATCTAACCAATAAAAGCGCTATTGCAGTACTGCACGGTACAGAAAACATACAGTATTCAAAATACTTTACAGTACTTACGCGGTAATTACCATTGCTGTCCTCGACTTTTTTGGTCTTTCCGTGTGCATGATAGCTCACGGTGCCTGCTGGTACAACGAGGCCAGAAGTACTTAACCAGCGTTGAATATCTGCAATTCGTTGTTCTCTCGTGTACATCTCCTTTATTCTCATGCTGAGATCCTTAGAAATCTTTTTAAAAGGCATCGCTGCGTGTAGAAAGAAATACAATGTATATTCGATGTTTAGTCGATGTGTATTCAATGTGCAGTGAATCCACAAAATGGATGGTGTATTTATACTTTAATGACTCACATTAGAGTACGCCCACTTTTAACACCTGCACCTCGTCGCCATGCATAAAAGGTAACACACATTGCATAGCCTCCCACTCGATCTGTATCTGAGCTTGCCCTTGTCCACATACTGCATTGTGCCATCTGCTTCCATGGATCAACCCCGATTCTACAGACGCAGGAACCCACTTGTGACGATAGCTTCCACAGGCTATTAATATTACACAAAATAACTGGGTTTGAACTGAACGAGGCTTAAGATATAATAAAGTGATTTTATTCCTTTGGATAGGTGAACACACAAAATAATACAGTAACAGACAAGAAGTACACTTACTTAGGGATTGGGAAGATGAGAAGTATTTTGCACAGCATTTCTTCAGCAATCAAGATGGTTTCAAGAAGAGACAATGGATATAGGGTGGACACAGTTTATAAACCTTTTACACCCTATTCTTAACATTGAGTACTAGGGATTGGTTTTCAATTACCTCCAGCCACTCTCTAACGTGGGAAAGCATTCTGACCCATGCCCCCCTGCTAGTTGGCACATGCGCAGTAGAACTCTGGGGTCTCATTTCTGGGGCCCCACATTTGCATCTGGAATGCCAGCCAGTCTAGGGCATATAATTCCTGGCAGGAAAGCCTTTGTTGTGAGGTGTGAAATGGAACACTTAAGGCCTGCTCTGGTTTGAGCCTTCTCCGCCCTCAGATAAACAGTGAGGGTGACAAAACCCTTTGAACAATACTTTAGTCCTAGACATTGGTATGCTTCCTTTGACCATCTGCTACATTATGGCCAAAGGAATTTCCTCTGGATCTTGTCCATACCTTAGGACACAGTATTAAAGATAAAACATAAACATATTAAAATATCCGGTTCCGTTGGGTCAAGCAGGTCCAAACTTCCCAGTCCTCAATGCCGGAACTGGGACACCATGTGGTCCAAAAAGCGACGTGCTATCACCTTCGGAACCGGAGTTACACAAATGCACCTTAAATCATTTTTCATTTTAATACAAAAATCTCAGCTAAAAAGAAATCTCAGCTTTTCACTAAATCCCCATTGAAAACAACGGGCTTCTCCGCCATAGACTTTCAATGGTAAACCGCCGCCATTGGTGGCTATGGGAATCCGCCGCCATAGACTTTCAACGGGGTCTCGTTTACAGGGAACAGGACTGAAACAGCAAGATTCTCCATTAGAATGCATTGAGCCCTAATGGCGGCCAATGGGGACCTGCAAAATGGGGCCTGTAAAGGCGGGAAAATTACACAAAGAGTGTAAAATGTCAGTGTTTCCCCAGGCACTCCTTTATATAAGCATGTCCTGCCAGGTACAAATGTGCTGAATGTGAGAAACTGGAAGTTATCGAGGAACAAATTAATGAGGCAGTGAGGGATTAAACTCCCCTATTTATTATGGTGGGGTAAGGTGAGGGGAAGTTACTGCACTGGTTCCTCTGCATTACCCACTTCTCACCGTATGAAATAGGAAAGTGAGACTGTGTCGGTATGGAGCAGAACTGCTGGACCTGAGAGAGTATTGGGAGCATTTATCAAAGTCTCACTCGTGTACAGTATCTGCTTTTTATTCATACTATGGAACTGTACAGTATGTTACTATGTTACACTATGAGACTTTACTGGTCTTTTGGCTGCTAATCTCCGACTCTCTTTATACTTTTCTAGATGGTTGTGTTGTGACACAATCCTGAGCCATTAAAGTTTTGCAGTGTTTGAAATTAAGTGCCTGTTTGCGGATGGACCATGTGTGTTTTTTGGGTGCCCCTGTCTTCTCCGACTCCTTTGGGGTTAATAATTTAGGTTTGAAAAAGCTGATACTAAATGCTGCATATTTGTCCAAAAAAAATGTTAATTCCAATTCTGTTTTATATACAGGCACATTCTAAAATCCAACACATATAGATTGAGTAACCTCCGGTCAGCACCTCCAGAGCAGCACTGCCCACTGCCAGCACCTCCAGAGCAGCGCTGCCCACTGCCAGCACCTCCAGAGCAGCGCTGCCCACTGCCAGCACCTCCAGAGCAGCACTGCCCACTGACAGCACCTCCAGAGCAGCACTGCCCGCTACCAGCACCTCCAGAGCTGCACTGCCCACTGCCAGATCATCCAGAGCGGCACTGCCCACTGCCAGCACCTCCAGAGCAGCACTGCCCACTGCCAGCACCTCCAGAGCAGCACTGCCCACTGCCAGCACCTCCCAAAGCAGCACTGCCCACTGCCAGCACCTCCCAGAGCAGCACTGCCCACTGCCAGCACCTCCAGAGCAGTACTGCCCACTGCCAGATCATCCAGAGCGGCACTGCCCACTGCCAGCACCTCCAGAGCAGCACTGCCCACTGCCAGCACCTCCAGAGCAGCACTGCCCACTGCCAGCACCTCCAGAGCAGCACTGCCCACTGCCAGCACCTCCCAGAGCAGCACTGCCCACTGCCAGCACCTCCAGAGCAGTACTGCCCACTGCCAGCATGGATCCACGCTTGTTAAGTGAGTAGAGGAGATATTTTGGTGTCTTTGAAATCTGCAAGGGGGGAATATCTGATTATTTTGCAGTTATGTGAGTCAAACACCCAAACTAATCTCGTTTTCTTACACCAGGTAAGAAGATAATATATATTCACCTCTGTCATGTTCTGCCTGAAGGGCTAGTACAGGCATACTCCGGTTTAAGGACACTCACTTTAGGTACACTCGCGAGTGAGGACATATCGCCCCATAGGCAAATGGCAGCTCGCGCATGCGCCCGTCAGCATGTCCTGAACAGCAATAACGGCTCCCTGTCTGTTCCGAAGCTGTGCGCAAGCGGGGAGACTTTAGTGCCTGTTACAAATGCGTTATTTACATCAGTTATGCATGTATAGGAAGATTGCAGTACAGTACATGCATCAATAAGTGGAAAAAAGGTAATGCTTCATTTTAAGTACATTTTCGCTTTACATACCTGCTCTGTACCCATTGCGTACGTTAATGCGGGGTATGCCTGTAATACATTCCTTTACAAGAGGTATTATATTATACCAATATCAGAGGAGGTAAAATCACAAGAAGCGCCCCCACTCCCAGCTTTACATGATGGGTTTCCCTTTTCTTATTGCCAGGTTTCCCTGTGATTGTGCTGGAGAGGTTAGAGATGAAATCAGAGAAAGAAGAGACCGACACAGAGGAACATCTGACCCCAATAAAGGAAGAAATAGATGCATTTCCTGTTTGTGGTAAGTACCCTTACATCCTAACTTGTCTGTATTCAGTATGTTTAAAAAATGGACTGAAATGTGTACAATATTTTGGGAAATAATATTAAAGCATGCATACAATTATAAGATACCTGTTCTAATGAAAAAAATCATTTGTCTAAGGTTATATTGGGAATATTATTGTTATTGAGGTTTGAACATTGGTAGCTTCAAAATGTTTTCAGCAATTGGGGGTAACATCTTCTTCAGCACTCAAAGGGTTACTAACAAAGTAAAATCAATCACTTCACCCCTCCCCCATAGGAATCAGTATAGAGTATTTCTGTATAAATTATGTCACAAGCAGCGCCCCCACTCCCAGCTTTACATGATGGATTTCCCTTTTCTTATTGCCAGGTTTCACAGTGGTTGTACCGGAGAGTTTAGAGATTAAGTCAGAGAAAGAAGAACCGAACCCAGAGGAACATCTGACCCCAATAAAGAGTGAAACTGTTCCATTTCCTGTCTCTGGTGAGTACCTTTTCCCCTTTGTCTGCACAAAGGGATGTTATCTTGTTACAAGGCGCATGGTCACATTTAGCGAATATTCATGGTTCATTGCCTCTAATAGGAAGTCCCCAGGCCTGCTGGGTGTTCTGGGACAAGCCTCATGCAGCAGAGTTAGAACTGCAATATGGCTCTCAGACACGTATAAAGGTTGGAAATGCAGAGTTATGGGTATCTGACCATCAATAGATGCGATAAAACATATTTGGGAAAACAAATTCAAGGGACCCTTCCCTAACTAACCAGGTTCCCCAGCTTAAACAATACCCTCTCATTTAGGGTCATTGGATACGCAATAATAGCCACAGTCTTTAGACATAGCTTAACTGATAGATGGGGACAGCGTCCCAAGAGTCCAGGCAATTCTTCCGGACAGTGAAAGTCACGATGGGGGCGTCCTCACCGACTGAATAGACATATTACACATTTGTTCCTCCATTTTTGCACTTTCGGGTGTATTTTTCACCCTGACCTCTGTAGGTGCTATTGCGTCAATACTTTTTACACTTTTCCCTGTGTATGCTGTATGCAGAACTGTTACTCACAGAGTCTGTACTTTACATCGGCTGGGCGGACATTTTAAACCCCCACATTTATTTGCAAACCCACAGTCTTTTTAGTGTCAACCCACATTCTCCACCATAAGTGACAAACGCCACCCTTGTGTAGCGCTGACGTCTGTCTGGGCTCTTACCGACACAGTCTTCTAGGGTTTATTTAGAAAAAACGCAAGAATAAGAAGTAGCAATATAGTGCGTAACTAAGAGTTCTGCCTGTTTTATTTCGTCCCAGTAAGGGACTGCAGATTCAATAGATAAATGTTGGAGGCACTCAGCCATTAACCATCAGAGGTTTACTCATATCAGTGTCTTAACTCTATGCCTAGGACATATTTGAAAATGAGAGGTAACTCTCAATGCATTACTTCCTGGTAAAATGTTTTATAAATAATAAATAAGTGACACTAAACATTTTAAACACCGTCACTTTAAGAAACAAAAGAAACCATAAAAGTAACACCTATCCCTTTTTAGGGATCTAACTATACAGTAGTATTAGCCTCTCTAACGGTTGTTGGGCCAACTTACCTGCTTCCCCAGCTTAAACAATATCCTCTCCTTTAGGGTCACTACATGCACAATAATATCCAGTCTTTAGACATAGCTTAACTGATAGATGGGGTCAGTGTCCCAAGAGTTATGGGTATCTGACCATCAATAGATGCGATAAAACACATTTGGGAAAAACAAATTCAAGGAACCCTTCCCTAACCAACCTGGTTCCCCAGCTTAAACAATACCCTCTCATTTAGGGTCACTAGATACACGAGGATCAGTACTGGGACCCCTGCTTTTTAACTTGTTTATTAATGACCTTGAGGTTGGGATCGAGAGCAAAGTCTCCATCTTTGCTGATGATACTACATTGTGTAAGGTAATAGAATCAGAGCAGGATATAATTTCTCTTCAGAAGGACTTGGAGAGACTGGAAACGTGGGCAGGTAAATGGCAAATGAGGTTTAATACAGATAAATGTAAGGTTATGCATTTGGGATGCAAGAATAAAAAGGCGACTTACAAATTAAATGGAGATATATTGGGGGAATCCTTGATGGAGAAGGATTTAGGAGTGCTTGTAGACAGCAGGCTTAGCAATAGTGCCCAATGTCATGCAGTAGCTGCAAAGGCAAACAAGATCTTATCTTGCATCAAACGGGCAATGGATGGAAGGGAAGTAAACATAATTATGCCCCTTTACAAAGCATTAGTAAGACCACACCTTGAATATGGAGTACAATTTTGGGCACCAATCCTAAGAAAAGACATTATGGAACTAGAGAGAGTGCAGAGAAGAGCCACCAAATTAATAAAGGGGATGGACATTCTAACTTATGAGGAGAGGCTAGCTAAATTAGATTTATTTACATTAGAAAAGAGGCGTGTAAGAGGGGATATGATAACTATATACAAATATATTCAGGGACAATACAAGGAGCTTTCAAAATAACTATTCATCCCACGGGCAGTACAAAGGACTCGGGGCCATCCCTTAAGGTTGGAGGAAAGGAGATTTCACCAGCAACAAAGGAAAGGGTTCTTTACAGTAAGGGCAGTTAAAATGTGGAATTCATTACCCATCGAGACTGTGATGGCAGATACAATAGATTTGTTCAAAAAAAGTTTGGACATCTTTTTAGATGGGAAAGGTATACAGGGATATACCAAATAAGTATACATGGGAAGGATGTTGATCCAGGGATTAATCCGATTGCAAATTCTTGGAGTCAGGAAGGAATTAATTTTTCTCCTTAATGGGGTTTTTTGTTTGCCTTCCTCTGGATCAATAAGTAAGTATAGATATAGAATAAAGTATCTGTTGTCTAAATTTAGCATAGGTTGAACTTGATGGACGTACGTCTTTTTTCAACCTCATCTACTATGTAACTATGTAACAATAATATCCAGTTTTTAGACATAGCTTAACTGATAGATGGGGACAGCGTCCCAAGAGTCCAGGTATTTCTTCCGGACAGTGAAAGTGATGGAACTGGATACAGGGGAGCAGCGTGTCCCCAGCCTCCAGGCTCAAGGAGAGAGAGAATGAAGCAGCACGGCTAGCTGCCATACAGTATATACCTGTTTCTGTGATTAGGAGAGCAGGTGAGGGAGAACTAGACCCATTGTAAACTGTGCCTGGACTTTCCATCCACCAGCCTGAGTAAATGTGAAGCTGTGGAATGGATCCTTTTGTACTATTCCTGCACTTTCTGACCGAAATCAGACAGAAAGCTGTCTAATATCCTGGGACTAAGTCACAGTATTTATCACGTTTTTCACTTTATTAAGTTAAGATTATTTAGCACATTTACTGTCATCACCTCCTTCTTGGAGCGTCTTTGTTTTCTATCACATGACCACCAGCAGGTAAGAAGATAATATATCTCCAACTCTTTGTCATTTTCTGCCATAGGGGCCAGTAATACATTTCTTTACAAGAGGTATTATATTATACCAATATCAGGAGGTGAAACCACAAGAGCCCCCACTCCCAGCTTTACATGATGGATTTTTCTTTTCTTATTGCCAGGTTTCCCAGTGGTTGTGCTGGAGAGTTTAGAGATTAAGTCAGAGATAGAAGAACCGAACACAGAGGAACATCTGACCCCAATAAAGGAAGAAATAGATGCTTTTCCTGTTTGTGGTAAGTACCCTTACATCCTCACTTACCTGTATTCAGTATGTTTAAAAATGGACTGAAATGTGTACAATATTTTGGGAAATAATATTAAAGCATGCATACAATTATAAGATACCTGTCCTAATGAAAAAAATCATTTGTCTAAGGTTATATTGGGAATATTATTGTTATTGAGGTTTGAACATTGGTAGCTTCAAAATGTTTTCAGCACTTGGGGGTAAAAACTTCTTAAGCACTCAAAGGGTTACTAACAAAGTAAAATCAATCACTTCACCCCTCCCCCATTGGAATCAGTATGGAGTATTTCTGTATACTGATATCACAAGAAGCGCCCCAACTCCCAGCTTTACATGATGGATTTCCCTTTTCTTATTGCCAGGTTTCCCAGTGGTTGTACTGGAGAGTTTAGAGATTAAGTTGGAGAAAGAAGAGCCAAACCCAGAGGAACACCTGACCCCAATAAAAAGTGAAACTGTTCCATTTCCTGTCTCTGGTGAGTACCTTTTTGGCTTTGTCTGCACAAAGGGAAGTTATCTTGTTACAAGGCGCATAGTCACATTAAGTGATTATTCATGGTTAATTGCCTCTCATAGGAAGTCCCCAGGCCTGCTGGGTGTTCTGGGACAAGCCACATGCAGCAGAGGTAGAAGTGCAATATGGCTCTCAAACACGTAAAAAGGTTGGAAATGCAGAGTTACTGTATCGGTATCTGGCCATCAATAGATGCGATAAAACACATTTGGGAAAACAAATTCAAGGGACCCTTCCCTAACAAACCTGGTTCCCCAGCTTAAACAATACCCTCTCATTTAGGGTCATTAGACACGCAATAATAGCCACAGTCTTTAGACATAGCTTAACTGATAGATGGGGACAGCGTCCCAAGAGTCCAGGCAATTCTTCCGGACAGTGAAAGTGATGGTGGGGGCGTCCTCCCCGAACTGGATACATGGGAGCAGCGTGCCCCCAGCCTCCAGGCTCTAGTAGAGATAATGAAGCAGCACGGCTAGCTGCCATAAATACCTGTTTCTGTAATTAGGAGAGCAGGTGAGGGAGAACGAGATGATTAAACTGACGAGTTTTCATCCCTCTGCAGGCAGCCTGTAGGACGATAGTTAGATAATTTTCTCTTTCCCTTCTTCCTTGGATAAGAGCTTTGCAGGGCTTCTGAATAATTTGAATGCTTTTCTCCCTTTTCAATACGTTTAGTCCACTTGTGAGAGAATCCTGTTCCTTGCGTACATCTCGCAGTTCTGCTCTCAGAGCCTCCATCTCTTCCTGGCGCTGGCTCTGTGTGCATGAATGCATCCCTCATTACGTTTAGGAACTCTGCCTTCATTACGTCTAGGGCCTCTACAAATCTCGTTGCTAGGGTCCCATCAGCTTGCCTTTCCCAGGTTTCTTTCTCCTGGTCATCCTGACTGTTGGGGATGGAGCAGCGTCTCTGCTCCTCTAGCTCTTGCTTCAGTTTCTGGACATTCTCGTGCTCCCTCTCATACTGCTCTGCGGGGACACACTGGGTACTCAGACGCTCATTCCTGAAAGGACACCACTTTGTGTGGTCAGACACGACACATTAAACACATTTTTTCCTCCATTTTTGCACTTTCAGGTGTATTCTTCAAAACCAGAGACAGAACATAAAACACAGACAGAGCTCAGTTTTAGCACATCCAGTGAAACTCATACACGGTACAGTGCCTAAATATATATGTATAAATATCTATTAAGTAAAATGGTCTTTTAGTTTGACATTTTTGGCCAAAATTGTTGTAAGCCCCTGAGCCACTGCACGGCAGACCACATTTCAAGGGTCCCTAACACTAATATAAATTCTTAATAACCTGTGTAATACCAGGAAGAATGATTTATAATAAATCTGTCAATATTAGTTGCAAAGTTCTAAGTCTGATTGAAGCTTTTATTAACCTGTACATTACCAGGAAAAGCACTCTGTATTAGATTTGTCACAACCATACTGCAAGCAAGCAAGTTCCCCTGAGTGGAAGATGCTATGGAGTGAGCCCTTAACCATTTAAATGTGGGAGGGGGTGAGCTTCAATTAGGTAGGAGGTTGCCACCCTCCAATCAGCTAAGACTAGCTGAACAAGAATTGTAAAACATACTGGACACCTAACAAGCTCCTATTGAACCCCAAAAATAACCACAACACATACTGTATATATAAACATATGAGTGTCACAGAGGAGTGCTACTGAGCATGGCAATATATATTTAAAACCAGAGACAGAACATAAAACACAGACAGAGCTCAGTTTTAGCACATCCAGTGAAACTCATACACGGTACCGTGCCTAAATATATATGTATAAATATCTATTAAGTAAAATGGTCTTTTAGTTTGACATTTTTGGCCAAAATTGTTGTAAGCCCGAGCCACTGCACGGCAGACCACATTTCAAGGGTCCCTAACACTAATATACGGTGTGTTTTATGTCCTATCCACTTATAAATTTGATGCTTTTTCATTTAATTTGTATTGTCCTTATGAGTCTATTTACGTTTTTTGTTATTGTATTCTTTATTGTGTCCTTTTACTGGATTTCTCCCCCCCTTCTTTCCGCGGTTACATTTCCCCCGGACTGTTTTCTTCCCATGGGACGTTTTTACCTGGGATACAGGTAGGCAGTGTTTCCGGCGGGGAGTGCCTATAACGTGACACTCTCTAGACTCCAGAAACCACTCTTTGATAAAGCGCCCATGGCGAGAAACGCGTTGGAGGTTTCTCTTGTAACTTGGGCTGTGTCTCGATAACTCTTATTTTTTTTCTACTTTTGCCTCCAGTTCTTCTTTTCTGCAGTGCTCCTTTTTTTCTTTGTTTTGAATGTGAGAGGAGAAGGAAAGAGAGGAGTCAAATATTACACCAAGGCCGCGTGCTTGGGAAATTATATGAATAGTATTTGTGACTGACAAAATATGACACAAAATGGAGCAGTTTAGTTTATGTGGGTCTTATGGCAGAAGATTACATGGGCAGTGTAGTCACTGCATCACTTAGATTGTAAGCTCTCCAGGACAGGGATTTCCGTTCCTGTTGTCTGATTTTGTTTGTTGCACTTATTGCATTATAATTCCCTGTACTGTATTGTTTCTGCTGTAAAGCGCTGAGTAAATTGTGGGCCTTATATAAATAAAGACATACATACAGTACCGACACACTTTATTGCAGTGTGGTCGGTACCGCAAGCCGGGAGATTTCCCGGCTTGCTAGTGGCCGCCCCTCGGCGCGGTCACGCATCTTCGGGAGCCTGCGCCCCCTGCACGCGCGTACAGGGCTCCCCGAGGGAGCCCTGGTGTCCCGCGATCTGCGGGACGGCGGCAGGGGGTTCCGGGGGACCCGGCGGACCCGGCAGCGGTAGGGAGAGCGCCCCGATCGGAGGGCGCTCTTCCGCTGCTTCGGCGCGCGCCCGTCACACTCGGGCGCGCGCCAGGCTACTGCTGCGGCCAAGAACGGGCAAATGCTCGAATAAACTTGGCCGCAGCAGTACATGGGCATCTACAGTATCTTTACACTATAGGTTGCTGTCTGGTTTAGTTGATATTATTAACGCACTTATATGATAGACCATGAGTTCCTTAACTTTACATCTCATGGACATTTTCAGTGTTAATTATTTGGAGGATGTACATGTATCCTTGAATAATGTAGGGGTGAGCAAACTTTTTATGCCGAGCCCCCCTTTTCATCTATGAAATTTCTCGGGCCCCCCTGCCTAATGTAATCAAAATCACATGACGTCAGCGCACGTGAGCTGGTTCAGCCAATAAGGGCGAACCAGCTTTGTGACACTTCTGCCACACGTCTATAATCTCCTGCAGCCAAGTTCATTCATCCACCTCCTTGCTACCTCCCTCCCCCCCCGCCTTTTTTTCCCCTTCCCCTCCCTTTTTTCCTTCTCTCATTTGCTTTCCCCAGTGTCATCCACTCCAATTTACCAGTTTTATGTATTATTTATTTATTCCCGTTTTAACTGTTGCCCAGGGATTAGGGATCCCCATAACCAAACTCAAGGGGGGTACTGATGGATCTCCCCTGCTGATCAATAATCCCAAGTGACCCCCACTGACACAAAGAAAAACCCTCAGCCCCCCAAAACTCATCCTCCTCCCAAGCCCCTCAATACTGCCATCTCTGCCTGACCTTCATCCCTCAGTTTTGCTGGGGGGGGGGGGGGTGAGGGGGGAAGCACTCCGTTGATCTCTTCCTGGTCATGCAGGAGCTCCCTGGGGATAGGGTTTTATGAGGCAGGGGCCTGCTCCGGCTCCTGCAGGTGCTGGAAGACCCTGCTACCAATGGGTGTGCAGCTCATTGGTCTGAAAGGGGAACCACCTCCTCCCCCGCCAGAACTCCCCTCCCCTCTCCCCCAGCAGCAGCAGACACAGCAAAGCGTGCAGCTGCAACATCAATCACTCCACGGTGCCGGCCAGACCTGCAGCGGGTTTGTCACTGCACTGGGGCGTGCTCCTCCCCTGGTCTCTTTGGACCCATTTCTCTTCAGGCTTCGTACCTCCGCAGCCACCGCGCACACCATGATATTGGCCGCCAGCTAGGGTTACCAGATTTTCAAAAGTAAAAACCGGGACACATCAAAAAAAGTATTTATCACAAATTACATCACTTAAAAATAAATATTATGATATTTGTCTAATAGCGTCCCCATTTATGCTGTATTATTAATCTCTCTCTCCCCGCCGCATCAGGACCTCTCTCCCCTCTTTCACAGTCCTCTCCCCCAGTCTCTCCCTCTCCCAGTATTTCTCACTCAATCTCCAGTGTCTCTCTATCCCTCCCCTCAGTGTCTCTCCCACCCCTACTCTGTTTCCCTCTCCCCAGTGTGTGTCTCTCTCTTTCTCCCTCCCCCTAGTGTCTCTCTCACTCCCACCAGTGTCTTTCTCTCACTACCCCCAGTGTCTCTCCCTCCCTCCGTGTTTCTCACTCTCTCCCTCCCCCCCAGTCTCTCTCACTCTCCCTCCCCTCAGTGTTAATCGCTCCCTCCCCCACTCTCTCTTTCCCTCCCCCAGTGTGTCTCTCTTTCTCACTCCCCTAGTGTCTCTCTCCCTTCCCCAGTGTCTCTCTCTCCCTCCCCCCAGTGTCTATCTCACTCTCCCTCCCCCCAGTGTTTTTCTCACACTCTCCCTCCAGCCATTTTCTCTCCCTCCCCCCAGTGTCTCTCACTCTCCCTCCCCCCAGTGTCTCTCTCCCTTCAGCCAGTGTCTCTCCTTCCAGCCAGTGTATGTGTGTTTCTCCCTTCCCATCAGTGTCTCTCTCCCACTCCCCCAATATGTCTCTCACCTCATATCTCTCTTTCACCCCCCCTTCCCATGACACACTTTCACACTCCCTCCCCATGACACACACTCACCCCCCTCCCCATGACATACTCTCACCCCCCTCCCCATGACACACTCACCCCCCTCCCCATGACATCTCACCCCCTCACCCCATGACACTCACACCCTCAAACTCTCACCCCCCTTCCCCATGACACACTCACGCCCTCACCACCCCTCCCCATGACACTCTCACCCCCTCACCCACCCTCCCCTTGAGACACTCACCCCCTCAACCCAAATAAACATGACACACTCACCCCCTCACACCCCCTCCCCTTGACACACCCCCCCCTCCCAATGACATTCTCACCTCTCACCCCCCTCCCCTTGACACACTCACCCCCTCAACCCCCATACCCATGACACACCCACCCCCTCACATTCCCTCCCCATGACACACACTCACCCTCCTCCCCATTCTTGCCTCCTCTACCCATGACACTCGCCCCCTCCCCATGACACGCATCCCCTCACCCCATGACACCCCCCTTCCCATGACACACTCACCCCCCTCCCCATGACGCACTCACCCCATGACACACCTTCACCTCCTCATCCCCCCACCCCATGACAACCCCTCACCCAACCTCACCATGGCACCCTCTCACCCCCCCTCCCCATGACACCCCCTCACACTTACGCTCTCATCACGCTGCATGCAACAAGGAGGATCTGCAAGAGCTGTGCAGCACAGCGCCACCTAATAACCGAAAGGGAAATTGCAGCTACCGACTGCTTTTCTCTCTGCTCCAGGCAAAATCGCGCCCCCTGGTTTGCGTACCGCTGGAATAATAATTTATACATATATAAATACAGGTTATATATGTATCAATGATTTCACTGTCAGAGCTTGTTAATAATTATTCTCTACTGGATACGTAGGAACCTTCTCCGTACTCGAATAGATGTTTCTTTACCCCCCGGGAGGCCTTTCCCACTGTTAGGGCGCTGGAAAAGTAGACGAGCAGCTCGGAGGAGAAGAGATTGAGTCGACACCAGTTAGCTTTGCTACAAATACATTTCAGGCCTTCGGGAACCACCAATGTCATTAGGGGCCACTGGATGTCCATGTGCCACAATTATAAAACTCTGGGTGAAGAGAATATTTTGTTAATTAAGTATTGGTGAAATAGATTCTTCAGTGTTTTGGATTTGTAATTTGCGTTCAGTCATTTGATTTACAGATTTGAAAACATTTGTTCTGTCTTTTTTGTTTACTTCTGTTAGAGAACGGCCTGGATGAGGAACAGAACTTGAGCTCTGATACATCCAGAAGCTGTCTGACTGCTCGCAGCCCAGAAGTGCCAAAACACAATGATTCCTGCCACATTTTAGACATGTGCAAGGAACCAGTGCTACATGATGGTGAATTTACATACCTTGTACAACACACAGCAGAGACGGACTCTAAATATGGGTCCAGCAAAAGGTATGAGAGAGATTTAAGAAGCCGTGGTGCTCAGCCTTTTCTCTGTCGTCAGTGTGGCAAAAGCTTCTCACTGGACAGGGACCTGCTCACACACCTTTGTGTCCCCACTAGAGAGCAAACCTTTACATGTACAGATGGTGGGAGGAGTTTCTCACTGAAGGGGAATCTTCTTCCACACCAGATGATTCAGACAGCAGTGACTCCTTTTACTTGTACAGTGTGTGGGAAACAGTTAAGTACTAAGTGGACCCTCCTCAATCACCAGATGGCTCATACAGGGGAGAAACCATTCACATGTACAGAGTGTGGGAAACAATTCAGTACTAAGAGCGACCTCCTCAGACACCAGATGACTCATACTGGAGAGAAACCATTCACATGTGCAGAGTGTAGTAAAAGCTTTTATCGGAAGACAGAATTCCTCAACCATGAGTGGATTCATACAGGGAAGAAACCATTCACATGTACAGAGTGTGGGAAACAATTCACAGCTAAGCACAGTCTCCTCAGGCACCAAAGGATTCATACAATAGGAAAACCATTCACATGTTCAAAGTGTGGGAAACAATTCAGTAGAATGAGCCACCTTCTCGGACACCAGATGTCTCATACTGGAGTGAAACCATTCACATGTACAGAGTGTGGGAAACAATTCAGTACTATGATCCACCTCCTAAGACACCATATGACTCATACTGGAGAGAAACCATTCACATGTACAGAGTGTAGTAAAAGCTTTTCTCAGAAGACACAGCTCCTCAACCATGAGCAGATTCATACAGGGATGAAACCATTCACATGTACAGAGTGTGGGAAACAATTCGGTACTAAGAGCGACCTCCTCAGACACCAGATGACTCATACTGGAGAGAAACCATTCACATGTTCAGAGTGTGGGAAACAATTTGGTACTAAGAGCGACCTCCTCAGACACCAGATGACTCATACTGGAGAGAAAGCATTCACATGTGCAAAGTGTAGTAAAAGCTTTTCTCTGAAGACGGATCTTCTCAAACATGAGCGGATTCATACAGGGGAGCAACTCTTCACATGTTCAGAGTGTGGGAAACAATTCAGTAGAATGAGCCACCTTCTCAGACACCAGATGACTCATACTGGAGAGAAACCATTCACATGTTCAGAGTGTGGGAAACAATTCAGTACTAAGAGCGACCTCCTCAGACACCAGATGACTCATACTGGAGAGAAACCATTCACATGTGCAGAGTGTAGTAAAAGCTTTTATCGGAAGACAGAATTCCTCAACCATGAGTGGATTCATACAGGGAAGAAACCATTCACATGTACAGAGTGTGGGAAACAATTCACAGCTAAGCACAGTCTCCTCAGGCACCAAAGGATTCATACAATAGGAAAACCATTCACATGTTCAAAGTGTGGGAAACAATTCAGTAGAATGAGCCACCTTCTCGGACACCAGATGTCTCATACTGGAGTGAAACCATTCACATGTACAGAGTGTGGGAAACAATTCAGTACTATGATCCACCTCCTAAGACACCATATGACTCATACTGGAGAGAAACCATTCACATGTACAGAGTGTAGTAAAAGCTTTTCTCAGAAGACACAGCTCCTCAACCATGAGCAGATTCATACAGGGATGAAACCATTCACATGTACAGAGTGTGGGAAACAATTCGGTACTAAGAGCGACCTCCTCAGACACCAGATGACTCATACTGGAGAGAAACCATTCACATGTTCAGAGTGTGGGAAACAATTTGGTACTAAGAGCGACCTCCTCAGACACCAGATGACTCATACTGGAGAGAAAGCATTCACATGTGCAAAGTGTAGTAAAAGCTTTTCTCTGAAGACGGATCTTCTCAAACATGAGCGGATTCATACAGGGGAGCAACTCTTCACATGTTCAGAGTGTGGGAAACAATTCAGTAGAATGAGCCACCTTCTCAGACACCAGATGACTCATACTGGAGAGAAACCATTCACATGTACAGAGTGTGGGAAACAATTCAGTACTATGAGCCACCTCCTCAGACACCATATGACTCATAAAGGAGAGAAACCCTTCACATGTACAGAGTGTGGGAAACAATTCAGTACTATGAGCCACCTCCACAGACACCAGATGACTCATACTGGAGAGAAACCATTCACTTGTACAGAGTGTAGTAAAAGCTTTTCTCGGAAGACACAGCTCCTCAACCATGAACAGATTCATACAGGGATGAAACCATTCACATGTACAGAGTGTGGGAAACAATTCAGTACTCAGAAAAATCTCCTCAGACACCATATGACTCATACAGGAGAGAAACCATTCACATGTACAGAGGGTAGTAAAAGCTTTTCTCTTAAGATGGATCTCCTCAAACATGAGCGGATTCATACAGGGGAGAAACCCTTCACATGTGCAGAGTTTGGGAAACAATTCAGTACTAAGAGCGACCTCCTCAGACACCAGATGACTCATTCTGGAGAGAAATCATTCACATGTTCAGAGCGTGGGAAACAATTTGGTACTAAGAGCGACCTCCTCAGACACCAGATGACTCATTCTGGAGAGAAACCATTCACATGTACAGAGTGTAGTAAAAGCTTTTCTCGAAAGACACAGCTCCTCAACCATGAGCAGATTCATACAGGGAAGAAACCCTTCACATGTACAGAGTGTGGGAAACAATTCAGTACTCGGAAAAATCTCCTCAGACACCATATGACTCATACAGGAGAGAAACCATTCACATGTGCAAAGTGTAGTAAAAGCTTTTCTCGGAAGACGGATCTCCTCAGACATGAGCGGATTCATACAGGGGAGAAACCCTTCACATGTGCAGAGTGTGGGAAACAATTCAGTACCATGAGCCACCTCCTAAGACACCATATGACTCATACTGGAGAGAAACCATTCACATGTGCAGAGTGTGGGAAACAATTCATTACTATAAGCCACCTCCTCAGACACCAGATGACTCATACTGGAGAGAAACCATTCACATGTACAGAGTGTAGTAAAAGCTTTTCTCGGAAGACAGACCTCCTCATCCATGAGCAGATTCATACAGGGAAGAAACCATTCACATGTGCAGTGTGTGGGGAACAATTCCATATTAAGAGCATCCTTCTCACACAACATATGACTCATACAGGGGAGAAACCCTTCACGTGTTAAGAGCAACCTCCTCAGACACCATATGACTCATACAGGAGAGAAACCATTCACATGTACAGAGTGTGGGAAAAGCTTTTCTCAAATGAGCCACCTCCTCACCCCCCACAGGATTCATACACGGGAGAAACCATTTCCATGTACATAGTGTGGGGAAAGCTTTTCACAGAGGATCAGCCTCATTACACACATGAGGATTCAGACACGAGATAAAATATGTGATTGTTCAAAGTAGGGTTGGGCAATATACCAGTAGCATAGTAATACTGCAGTAATAAAAATGGACGGTAACGCAATACTTGCCATTACTTCTTACCATGGCATACCTATCTGCAGCTGCAGAGTGTGGGTGGGTCTGGCAGAGAGGCGTAGGGGTGGGGACTGTGTCAGAGAGAGGACAGAGTGTGGGTCTGTTAGAGACAGTGGAGTGGGAGCGAGTCTGGGAGCTCCTTGACTTTCACATGCTGCAGCAATAAGGAATCCTCCTGCTGGTAATCTCACCCCTCCATATTAACCTCTTCCCCTCTGCCATGCCTCTTAACCCTTCCCTTCCACCATGACTCAACCCCTTTCTCTCCTCCCCCTTATTTCTCTTGGCTCTCACCCATACCTCTTGACCGCCTCCTTCCTCATGCCCATTAACCCACGCCTCCCCATGCCCTATTAATGTGTACAGGAGAAGGGGGTCGAGGGGGTAATTGTAAATTTTCTTACCAGGCACCCCAAAACTGGAACAACCACCGGAGACTCTCACATCTAACACCAGTTTACGTTCTTTCAAAACTAAGGCTGTCTCACATTTTAATCTGGTCTGTAACTGTTACATACGCCTATAATATATATTATCTTTAACTGTGCATGCAGTGCCTTGTATATAATGTATAACCTGTTCACTTATGTAACTGTATTTGTAACCATGTACTATTTGTCATCTTAACTCTATGCCCAGGACATACTTGAAAACGAGAGGTAACTCTCAATGTATTATTTCCTGGTAACACATTTTATAAATAAATAAAAATAAAATGGTGAAGAAAGGGGTCTTTCGTGTGGGTGTAGTTAGTGTAACATTTTCATTGAAACATTTTTTATTCTTAAAATTAAAATATACTAAAATGTATTTGCTTTTTTAAATTTTATTAAAAATTAAATGCATTTGTATAAGAAATGTTTCACAATTAATGACCTTGAACATTTTGAGGACTTTTGCTTTTTTCCTTTCTATTGGGTGTTAATATATTGCTGAATATTGTTATCACAATAAATTACTTAATACTCTTATGGTGGGAAGTATTTTTGTTATTGTCTAACCCTAGTTCAGGGTGTTGGAAACAATTCAGTACAAAGTGTGACCTCCTGTCACACCCAAGTATTTACACGGGAGAAACCATTTGCTTGTTCAGTGTGGGAAACAATTCAGTGTTAGGATCACCTCTTCAGAAACCAACAAATTCATGCAGGGAGAGGCCTCTCACATGGACAGAGTACAGGAAAAACGTTTCTTGGATGAATGACCTCACACACCACATGATTCACAAAGGGGAGATAATTTGCTTGTTCAGAGTATGGTAAACCATGTTATACAAAGTGGGACCTCTTGTTACACCAGCAGATTTACACAAGGGAGCAACTTTTTAATTGTACAGAATTTGGGAAACATTTCAGCCCTGAGAGGCACCTCAACACACACCAAACAATTCATAAAAGGGGATTACATCATAATCAATTCCGTAATAGGAGGACACTCCTCAGACACCAGAGCATTTACACAGGGGAGAAACCTTTCCCATGTGCAGAGTGTATAAAATGTATCTCAGTAAGAAAACCTTGTCACAAGTGTTTACACAGGGTAGGTATCTATGTCTTTATTTATATAGTGGCATTAGTGAGGCTTGTATGTTTTGGAGGGTTATTATTATTAGGAAATGGAAGGGCTCCGGCGCAACTGCGCATGACAAACTCCAAGCAACTCCCGGATGACTTCAACAAAACTTTATTGCACCGAACACACTAGGGCTACACCACTGTCTCCCCCTCTACGCGTTTCACCCTCTAGAATAGGGCTTCGTCTCGGAGTGGGGAGAAGTGGAATGAGCCTGATATTTTATACTTAAAAGCCAGCGAAAATGGGTAAAACTGTTAACCCCTTCATTGCATAATTGCCCATAGCTCAAATGGCGTGATAACATATGGTAATACATTACATAAATTCACTTCAAGAGCCCACATGGTATTATCATAATCAGTACTATAGTAGGCTTATCTTATCATAGAGCAATGCCACAAGGGTATTATAAAATCTGTGAGCAACATTTCCAAAAGAAATTGTACCCCTTATTGTCACATATCATTAAACATAATACAGCTTCAACCCAATAACCATAAGTGAAGGTATTATTAAGCCCCATTCACAACGTTAATAATGCATTAGGGCTAAAATGAGGCTGGTAATTAGATTAGAGGCATAATTCAGGGAATTATGAAGGGGAGGAAGGGGAAGGAAGGGGGGGAGGGAACACTGGGGACGGGGGGGGGGGGAAGTGAGACATAGAAGGGGAAAGGGGGGGAGGGAACACTGGAAAAAGGGATGCAAATAAAAGAAAAAACGCGTGGAGGATACATAGCAAAACATATATATAGAAATAAACTAAATATAATCCTTTAAAGATTAAAAATTCAAAAAATGCAAGGACAGAACAGATTTCAAAGAACCTCTACACAAAAAGGAATAACTCATCATAAGAAATACCGTAGATCCCAGTCTACATTGAGTCCATTGGGTTGAAGGGTGTTTAAAGCAAAAATCCAATGAGCTTCTCGCTGATGCAGGATTTTAACCCGATCTCCTCCACGGGGAGGTAAAGGGATGTGCTCAATAGCTAGGCATTGCAAAGCACACAATGAACCCAATGGACAGGTATTGAAGTGTGCAGATACTGGATGCAGCATATCGTGGTTGCGTATGAGTCTAAGATGCCCTAAAATGCGAATCTTAAGGACTCTGCTAGTTAAGCCCACGTATTGTTTATTGCATCCATATTTGAGCAGATAAACCACGAAGCTTGTCTGACATGACATATAGGATTTTATTTTAAATCTACGGGTTTCATCACGATTGGTGAAGTGTGTTACTTTATTCATGTGGGGACATATTTTGCAGCGACCGCATTTGAATGAACCCATTAATTTGGGAAATAAAGTCAGCCTATTTTTGTTTTGGGTATTAGGCCGTAACATGCTGGGTGACAGAAAGTTCCCTAATGTAGCTGCTTTGCGAAAAACTACACGCGGGCCAGTGCAGACCATGTTTTGCAATAGTGGGTCCAAAGATAGTGTGGCCCAGTGCTTCCAAATAATCGATTTAATGGCATTGGCTTGTTCGCTATAGTTGGTTATAAAGAAAGGCGCATCAGTGCTCTCGAATTGTGTACTTTCACTGGATTGACCTTTATCCATATTGATAAGCACATCTCTATCAGTGCCACTAGCCATCTCGTAGGCTAAATCGAGGTCCTTTTTGGCATACCCCCTTGACAGGAATCTGTCCCTCATCTCACCCGCCCTGTGTACAAAGGCCTCCGAAGAAGAACAGTTCCGACGTAAATGAAGGAACTGTCCTCTTGGGATACCTCTGACCAGAGGGCGGGAATGGCAGCTTTTGGCATGAAGTAATGAATTTCTGGCATTTTGTTTTCTAAAAATTTCAGATTGGATTTTAGTTTCAATATCAATATATAAATTGAGATCTAGAAATTGTATTTGATACATATCAAATGAATGTGTAAATCTGAGATTTAGTGTATTGTCTGCCAGATATTCAAAAAACCTCATAAGATCCTCCTCCCCACCACTCCAGATCAAAAGAAGGTCATCTATATAGCGCTTATAAAACGCTATATGATGCCTAAAGGGATTTGAATCACCAAACACGTGGGACATCTCCCACCAACCCATGAATAGGTTGGCGTAGGAGGGTGCAAACGAAGTCCCCACAGCAGTCCGACGTGTTTGGAGATAAAACTGCTGGTGAAAAAGAAAATAATTGTGCGTGAGTGAAAATCTGATGCTATCCAATAAAAAAGCAATGTGTGCAGGAGAGAGAGAAGAACTGTGTAGAAAAAACTCAACTGCTGTGAGCCCATGTTCGTGGTGAATAATATTGTATAAAGAAGCTACATCCAGTGTAACCCAGATGTAGTGAAAGTACCATGTGAAAGGTGCTAAAAGTGCTAAAAGGTGTTTAGTGTCAATCAAATGTGAAGGTAAGGAGTGCACTAGTGGTTGTAAAAAGTGATCTATATATTGAGAAAGGTGCTCGCCCAGGGAACCAATGCTGGAAATGATGGGTCTACCTGGGGGTGCTGTGAGTGTTTTGTGAATTTTGGGGAGGTGATGAAAAATGGGTGTGATGGAATCTGGAGTGGTGAGGAAGTCTCGTTCAGATGGTGTGAGGATGTATAAAATCTCACCTTCCTCCATTAGGTCTGCTAACTCTCTGCGATACTGAGGTGTAGGATCACTGCCAAGGGCCTCATATGCCTCAGGATCCCCAAGTTGCCGCGGGGCCTCCAGAACATAGTAATCTCTATCGAGAACAATGACTGCGCCCCTTTGTCAGCTTTCCTAATGAGAATAAGATCATTATCAGATAAAGTTCTAATAGCTGCTCTTTGATCTAAAGTAAGGTTATCTCGATGAGAACTTTTGTCACCTACTCCCTTGGCAAGAAGTGAAAGATCTCTTTCTATCGCTCTTTGAAAAATATCAATGTATTGCCCCTTCATGTGGGAAGGGTAAAACAGAGATTTCCTTTTAAAACCTGAGTTGATGCTGCCCAAAAAATGTATAGGGTCATCAACTATTGTTTTCATTAGAGAGATCTGTCAGGTCTTGCTGGTGGCATTGATCCTGGAAACCTAAGGGAATAGAAGTATCATGGTTAACATCAAAAATAGGTAACGTTGCATTTCTGGTTCCCATCTTGGGAGTAAAAAATCGTTTAAGAGTTAATTTACGTATGAATTTGTATACATCAACCATGGTCGAAAAGAGGTTAAATTGTGTACTGGGTGCAAAAGATAGTCCAAGATGTAGAATAGACAATTCAGACTGTGTAAGTTCATACTTAGAGATATTAATGACGTTACTGTTCGTAATGTCTAGGTCTTCAATCTCTTTGACGGCATCCCAGTATATGTTTTTCCTCCTGCCTCTTCGTGTCTTTCCCCGTTTTTTGAAGACTTTTGAGTTGCTGCTCTGCTCGGATGGGTCATCTCACTGGACACAGCAATATCTTCACCCGATGATGGATAAAAGTCACTCTCAGAGAAGGAGAAAGAAACTGCATGGGGTGTTACTTCATTATCTTTTGATACAGTGGCGACACATTTTATTCTAACTCGGCTAGCTCTGCGAATTTCAGATTATCCCCGTTATGTGCGGTTTTGTGTAGTTTTCGCCCGGAGTGAATTGCGTTATTTTCGCGGCTGTGATTTAAGCATTTTATTCCCGCTGTCTGCAATACTGCAATGCCGTGTAAAAACTCATGGGGGCGTTTGCGAGCTGTTGTCTTTGAAGACGAGAAGCCATCCCCTGGGGAGATGTGTTTGCAGCAGAGAGAGATCCGCTGCTCTCTCTGCGCAAACATCGGCACATTAAAAATTATGTAAAATAAATTTTTATTCATAGTGTAGATGTGCAGGGGGTATCCGGAGCTGAACCGCATTGGTTTCAGGTCCGGGGACCCCCTGCTTCCCGAGATACAGGCCCCTTTATGAGGTGCCGGTATCCCTCTGCATTTAAAGGTCCCGATCACGTGACCGCGGCATGTAAACCAAGCAGAGGGATACCGGCACCCCATAAAGGGGCCTGTATCTTGGGAAGCAGGGGGTCCCCGTACCTAAAACCAAAGCGCTTCAGCTCCGGAGACCCTCTGCGCATCTACAGTATAAATAAAACACGCATATCAATAAACAATCGTTCCTTACCTTTGCAGTTAAAATACATAAACAATAAATACATTAAATACATATAACACATATAATACATTTTTATTCATAGTGTACATGCTAATACCCAGGAATATCAGCACCGGAGGCCCCCGGCATGCATCCGAGGCAGGAAAAATGCATGTACAGCCCACTTCATTACCTTAGCGGCTAACCGCTAAGGCAATGAAGGGGTTAACCCACCGTGCCCGCTTTATTGTGGGTAGCGGGGGTGGGTGAAAGGGGTATTTGGCCCTTGGTGTGAGTTTAGGACTTGCGGGGGGGTTGCGGGTGCACTTAACCCCTTCACGACCGTAGCAGTTAATACCGCTACGGTCATGAAGGGGTTAACCCCTCCCGCTACCCCCCCGCAAGCCCTAAACAACCACCGTTGGGGCTAATACCCCCTTCACCCACCCCCGCTACCCACAATAAAAAAATTCACACAGCAGCCCCACAATAAATAAATAAATAAATACATGAATATAAATAAATATCGGCACATTAAAAATTATGTCAAATACATTTTTATTCATAGTGTACATGTGCAGGGGGTCTTCGGAGCTGAACCGCGTTGGTTTCAGGTCCGGGGACTCCCTGCTTCCCGACATACAGGCCCCTTTATGAGATGCCGGTATCCCTCTGCATTTAAAGGTCCCGATCACGTGACCGCGGAATGTAAACAAAGCAGAGGGATACCGGCACCCCTTAAAGGGGCCTGTATCTCGGGAAGCAGGGGGTCCCTGGACCTAAAAGCAAAGCGGTTCAGCTCCGGAGACCCTCTGCACATCTACAGTATAAATAAAACACCCATATCAATAAACACTCGTTCCTTACCTTTGCGGCTATGTGCTACGGTAACGAAGCAACATGAATGTAATTTTAATAATAGTGTACTGTGAGCAGGGGGTCTCTGAGCCACAAATTAATGTGGTTCAGCTCAGGGGATCCCCTGCTTCCTGCACAATATTATTAAAATACAGAAATGCTGCTTCATTACCATAGCTGCTAGCCACTAAGGCAATGAAGGGTTAAGGCAGAATAGCATGTTTATTGGGGACATTTGCCCCCAATAAACATTGCAATAAACAACATACTGTACACCCCCTGTGTATTTAAAATACATAAACAACAATGTAATCTGTGTAAGGCCCCCTCCCCCTAATGTGTCTGTTAAATCTCCCTGCCTGTGTTCCTGTGAGTGCAGTTTATGTAAATGTGGGGAGGGGGAGAGGGTTATAACCCCACCTCCTTGACTGTAATCTGTGTAAGGCCCCCTCCCCCTAATGTGTCTGTTAAATCTCCCTGCCTGTGTTCCTGTGAGTGCAGTTTATGTAAATGTGGGGAGGGGGAGAGGGTTATAACCCCACCTCCTTGACTGTAATCTGTATAAGGCCCCCTCCCCCTAATGTGTCTGTTAAATCTCCCTGCCTGTGTTCCTGTGAGTGCAGTTTATGTAAATGTGGGGAGAGGGATCCCGATGTGCAAATAATGCAGCGCCTCACTGCCAATGGCCCACCCAGTGAGGCCTAACCACCCTCACCCACTACCGCTTTATTGTGGGTAGCGGGGGTGGGTGAAGGGGGTATTTGGCCCTTGGTGTGAGTTTAGGACTTGCGGGTGGGTTGCGGGTGCACTTAACCCCTTCACGACAGTAGCAGTTAATACCGCTACGGTCAAGCTTTCAATGACGTCACATCCGTTCTCCCCCAGCCTCTGTCACATGGTATACTAGAGCCAATCAGAGTAGGGATGGAGTTCCCACGCTCTAATTGGCTCCCGTACCATGTGAGGACGGCCATGTTTCTTTTCATGACGTCATCTTAAAGGCAATTGAAGCAAAGCCATTCTGATTGGCTGTGCTTTCATTGCCTTTAAGTGACGTCATCATTTTTATTTTTTATCGGCCAAAACACATGGTTTTCACGGCCCAATCAGGACCGTGGGAACCATGACGAAAATGTGACGTCATAGGCCTTTAAAAGCCTATGTCGTCTCATTTTGAAGCCAGACGCCGCGGAGGACGGACCTCCGGAGAAGAAAAAAGACAAGGGCGTGGCCGAAGACGGGAAGAAGACCCCGGAAGAAGGTAGACTAAAGAAGAATACAGATGAAGATGGATTACAATTAGAAGACCCGTGGATTGATTTGGATTTTTAGTTTAATGTTTATTTTTTTATGGTTTTTTATTTTATGGGTTCCTGTGCCTGGTGGTTTTGTACGTGAGTAAAGTGTTCAACGGGAGTCGGTGGGGCCAAGTAATGGTAAGTGAAGTAAAGAAATGTATCTAATTGTTATTATCCGATAAGGTGTTTAAGGGGTTAATTGATATCTGAATGTACTTGCAATGTATTGGCTTGGTATTGGCTATGTATTTTGTGGGCAAGACAAGGATGTTGCTGGCGACGGACACTTCATATTGATGAGGTCAGTAGTACTTTATTTATTTGAATATGCTAGTTAATGTTTTTAATAATGGGCAAATAATCTATTATCCCTATCTGGATAATAGTTACTGCACCGACACACTTTATTCGAGCAAATACCCAGTATGTACCTGGCAGATACCTGGAATGCGCCGCTCCTCACCTCTGACAAGCCCCGTTGCGTTTGCCTTCCCAGCCTGGGTTCATGCCTGGCTGACGGGCGGCTGATCTGTTAAATGATAATGATTAGGATTTAATAGGCTGCAATGCTTCGCGTGTCTACCAGATGGCATAAATTCATGAATTGTAATGCAGTATATATATATATATACTGTGCAGTATTGCAGCCAGCGGGAATAAAATGCTTCAATCCCTGCCTGGAAAATACCTCAATGCACTCGGGCAGAAAACAGTCACAAACCTCAATACACCCGGGTATACCCGAATTCGTGGGACTAGCCGAGCTCGAATAAAGTGTGTCGCCAGTGTATTTTGCACATTATTGTACTGTAGGTGTTGGGGGGGAGGGGGGAGGTGTATGCATTGAATGTATAGGGCAGGTTTATTTTTTTTACATTCAGGGTTTGTTCCGTGGTTCTGCATGGAACCTCTGGAGACCACCTGCGGGTCTCCTCGGGTATCCCATGGGTATCAGGCTGGTGGTTCCACGGGTGACACATGCGGTGATGAAGCGGTGGCCTCACATCTGTGGGGGCACCGCGGACCCGTAGTCTGCGGGGATGAAGCCGGTGGCCCGACTTCCGTGGGGGCACCGCCGACCCGTAGGTGCGGGGATGAACCGGTGGTCCCACTTCTGTGGGGGCACCGCGGACCCGTAGTGAGCACTCGTGAGTTCCCCAGACCCCTGTGGGAACCACCTGAGGCCCCGCAGACACCTGTGGGTCTGACCCGGGGCTCCCAGACATCCGCGGGCCTACCGTGGGGACCCAATTATGGCCCACGGTGACCCAAGGAGACCACGTGGGGGCCATGGCGCTTGGCGGGACCCACCAGCAGGCCTCCAGAACCTGTTTGAAAAGGGCTGCTGGTACCCTGTAGGTCTGTCAGGTGCCCCGCCAGCCCACCGGGGACTCGCGTGGGGCTGCGCTATGAACCCTGTTTGTAAAAGGATAAATCTTGTATTTATGGGGGGGCACAGGGTAATGTATTTAATAAATATAATGATGTTTATTGTGGGTCACTGTATTGTTTTTATTGTGGGTACTGGGGATGGGGGGGGGCAACGGTATGTGGGTAGGCCTCCCTTGTGGGTAGTGGGTGAGGGTGGTTAGGCCTCACGGGGTGGGGGGTTAGTGTGGGAGGGTATGTAGGCGTCCCGAGTGGTGGGTGAGGGTGGGTTAACCCCTTAATGACTGTAGCGGTTAATAACCGCTATCGTGATTAAGGGGTTAGGGGACATTACTTTGGATGTTTTAATTTTTGTGTCTGTTTTGTGTCTGTAATTGTGGCCATTACTACTGTATACTGTATGTGTTAGGGGGGGGGGTTATTTCTTTAAAAGTATGTATGTGTTTATTCATTAATTTGGGGGGGGGCACATAATTGGTACTGCAGGCCTGCGGGTAACACCCGAGGGCCCCCGCCGGCATATAGTATCATTGATGTGCATACAGTATATGTGTATGTTAGGGGTTATAGGGGTTGTTATTATATATATATATATATATAATAACAACCCCTATAACCACCCTCACCCACTACCGCTTTATTGTGGGTAGCGGGGGTGGGTGAAGGGGGTATTTGGCCCTTGGTGTGAGTTTAGGACTTGCGGGGGGGTTGCGGGTGCACTTAACCCCTTCACGACAGTAGCAGTTAATACCGCTACGGTCATGAAGGGGTTAACCCCTCCCGCTACCCCCCCCTCAAGCCCTAAACAACCACCGTTGGGGCTAATACCCCCTTCACCCACCCCCGCTACCCACAATAAAAAAATTCACACACAGCAGCCCCTATTATATATATTTGGGGGGGGGCACATAATTGGTACTGCAGGCCTGCGGGTAACACCCGAGGGCCCCCGCCGGCATATAGTATCATTGATGTGCATACAGTATATGTGTATGTTAGGGGTTATAGGGGTTGTTATTATATATATATATATCTATATATAATAACAACCCCTATAACCCCTAACATACACATATAGTGTATGCACATCAATGATACTATATGCCGGCGGGGGCCCTCGGGTGTTACCCGCAGGCCTGCAGTACCAATTATGTGCCCCCCCCCAAATATATATAATAGGGGCTGCTGTGTGTGAATTTTTTTATTGTGGGTAGCGGGGGTGGGTGAAGGGGGTATTAGCCCCAACGGTGGTTGTTTAGGGCTTGAGGGGGGGGTAGCGGGAGGGGTTAACCCCTTCATGACCGTAGCGGTATTAACTGCTACTGTCGTGAAGGGGTTAAGTGCACCCGCAACCCCCCCGCAAGTCCTAAACTCACACCAAGGGCCAAATACCCCCTTCACCCACCCCCGCTACCCACAATAAAGCGGTAGTGGGTGAGGGTGGTTAGGCCTCACGGGGTGGGCCATTGGCAGTGAGGCCCTGCATTATATGCACATCGGGATCCCCCTCCCCCTCCCCACATTTACATAATCTGCACTCACAGGAACACAGCCAGGGAGATTTAACAGACACAATAGTGGGAGGGGGCCTTACAAAGATTACAGTCAAGGAGGTGGGGTTATAACCCTCTCCCCCTCCCCACATTTATATAAACTGCACTCACAGGAACACAGGCAGGGAGATTTAACAGACACAGTAGGGGGAGGGGGCCTTACACATATTACAGTCAAGGAGGTGGGATTATAACCCTCTCCCCCTCCCCACATTTACATAAACTGCCCTCACAGGAACACAGGCAGGGAGATTTAACAGACACAGTAGGGGGAGGGGGCCTTACACATATTACAGTCAAGGAGGTGGGATTATAACCCTCTCCCCCTCCCCACATTTACATAAACTGCCCTCACAGGAACACAGGCAGGGAGATTTAACAGACACATTAGGGGGAGGGGGCCTCACACAGATTACATTGTTGTTTATGTATTTTAAATACACAGGGGGTGTACTGCTGCGGCCGAGTTTATTCGAGCATTTGCCCGTTCTCGGCCGCAGCAGTATCCTGGCGCGCGCCGGAGGGTGCCGGGCGCGCGCCAAAGCAGCGGAAGAGCGCCCTCCGATCGGGGCGCTCTCCCTACCGCTGCCGGGTCCGCCGGGTCCCCCGGAACCCCCTGCCGCCGTCCCCCACATCGCGGGACACCAGGGCTCCCTCGGGGAGCCCTGGACGCGCGTGCAGGGGGCGCAGGCACCCGATGACGCGTGACCGCGCATCGGAGACGCGCGGCACGCCGAGGGGCTGCCACTTGCAAGCCGGGAAATCTCCCGGCTTGCGGAACTGGCCACACTTCAATAAAGTGTGTCGCCAGTGTACAGTATGATGTTTATTGCAATGTTTATTGGGGGCAAATGTCCCCAATAAACATGCTATTCTGCCTTAACCCTTCATTGCCTTAGCGGCTATCAGCTATGGTAATGAAGCAGCATTTCTGTATTTTAATAATATTGTGCAGGAAGCAGGGGGTCTCCTGAGCTGAACCGGATTGATTTGTGGCTCAGAGACCCCCTGCTCACAGTACACTATTATTAAAATTACATTCATGTTGCTTCGTTACCGTAGCACATAGCCGCAAAGGTAAGGAACGAGTGTTTATTGATATGGGTGTTTTATTAATACTGTAGATGTGCAGAGGGTCTCCGGAGCTGAACCGCTTTGCTTTTAGGTCCAGGGACCCCCTGCTTCCCGAGATACAGGCCCCTTTAGGGGGTGCCGATATCCCTCTGCTTTGTTTACATTCCGCGGTCACGTGATCGGGACCTTTAAATGCAGAGGGATACCGGCACCTCATAAAGGGGCCTGTATCTCGGGAAGCAGGGGGTCCCCGGACCTGAAACCAACGCGGTTCAGCTCCGAAGACCCCCTGCACATGTACACTATGAATAAAAATGTATTTTACATAATTTTTAATGTGCCGATATTTATTTATATTCATTTATTTATTTATTTATTGTGGGGCTGATGTGTGAATTTTTTTTATTGTGGGTAGCGGGGTGGGTGAAGGGGGTATTAGCCCCAACGGTGGTTGTTTAGGGCTTGCGGGGGGGTAGCGGGAGGGGTTAACCCCTTCATGACCGTAGCGGTATTAACTGCTACGGTCGTGAAGGAGTTAAGTGCACCCGCAACCCCCCCGCAAGTCCTAAACTCACACCAAGGGCCAAATACCCCCTTCACCCACCCCCGCTACCCACAATAAAGCGGGCACGGTGGGTTAACCCCTTCATTGCCTTAGCGGTTAGCCGCTAAGGTAATGAAGTGGGCTGTACATGCATTTTTCCTGCCTCGGATGCATGCCGGGGGCCTCCGGTGCTGATATTCCTGGGTATTAGCTCTGGAGCCCCCCTGCATCAATCCGAGCCAGGAAAAGGGCGGATTTTCCTCATTTTTTACTGGTCTTAATGTCTTAATGTCGATACATTACTGGAGCGCATGCGCATTACAATTCATGAATTTCTGCCATCTGGTGGACACGCAAATTTTTGCAAGCTTTTAAATCCTGAACCATTATCAATAAACCCATCAACCGTGCGTCAGCCGGGCATGACCCGTGGCTGGTAAGTCAAAACAAAAGCGGCATGCGCCAGCTGAAAGCGTCGCATTCCAGGTACAAGCCAGGGAAAAACCGGGTATTTGTTAGAATAAAGGCTGCCGCAGCTGTACCTTGAGAATAGACTTATTGCCACCACCCTCTTCGTGTGTTTTCTTGGATCTAGGAGGATAACTTTTGCCACATGTAAGTTTGATGTGCCTCATAGTCATCTTTATCCCTCTCGAATTTCGTTTGCTTATTTAGCATAATGATCTTCTCTTGTTTGTTCAATTTACTGGCGATTTTAGAATCTAACTCTTTGAAATTCTCCATATGAGAAAAGGCTTGCAGTTTTTTCTGCAATTCTGCCACTTGTTTGGACACAGCCTTGTTTTCTTGGGCTTTATATTGAATGATAAGATCCATTAGCTTAAATGAGCAGTCATTTAAAATAAGACACCATTGTCGTTCAAATTCTTCATTGACAAATCCAAAAGACGGTGTTTTAGTGTGGCGCAGCCCTCTGGGTATACGTTTAACACGATTATAATTTTCCATGGTGGTGATTTCCCATCATAATCTTTGACGTTGTAATAAACACTTCTCCAACCTTGCAAAGTGTATCTTGAGGTCTGCCGTGTCTTCGCATAACAATTCATTATTATTGCTAAAAATAGCCTCCGCTCTGTGAGAGCGATTGGAAATGTTGCAGCAGCTAAATAAAAAATCTGAATCTTGGTCAGGTTTAGTATCCATATTGGTGTAGCCCTTATGTGTGTATATGTGCACCAACGTTAGATAAACAATTGGTAGCAATCCCAACACTGAGAACACAGTGTAAAGGGAATAAATTGAAAGTCCAGGAGAAAATGTATCTTAATGCTGACACGTCCCCGAGCTGCTGACAGAATATAATGAGTTTTTTCTACACAGTTCTTCTTCTCTCTCTCCTGCACACATTGCTTTTTTATTGGATAGCATCAGATTTTCACTCACGCACAATTATTTTCTTTTTCACCAGCAGTTTTATCTCCAAACACGTCGGACTGCTATGGGGACTTCGTTTGCCCCCTCCTACGCCAACCTATTCATGGGTTGGTGGGAGATGTCCCACGTGTTTGGTGATTCAAATCCCTTTAGGTATCATATAGCGTTTTATAAGCGCTATATAGATGACCTTCTTTTGATCTGGAGTGGTGGGGAGGAGGATCTTATGAGGTTTTTTGAATATCTGGCAGACAATACACTAAATCTCAGATTTACACATTCATTTTGATATGTATCAAATACAATTTCTAGATCTCAATTTATATATTGATATTGAAACTAAAATCCAATCTGATATTTTTAGAAAACAAAATGCCAGAAATTCAATACTTCATGCCAAAAGCTGCCATTCCCGCCCTCTGGTCAGAGGTATCCCAAGAGGACAGTTCCTTCGTTTACGTCGGAATTGTTCTTCTTCGGAGGCCTTTGTACACAGGGCGGGTGAGATGAGGGACAGATTCCTGTCAATGGGGTATGCCAAAAAGGACCTCGATTTAGCCTACGAGATGGCTAGTGGCACTGATAGAGATGTGCTTATCAATATGGATAAAGGTCAATCCAGTGAAAGTACACAATTCGAGAGCACTGTTGTGCCTTTCTTTATAACCAACTATAGCGAACAAGCCAATGCCATTAAATCGATTATTTGGAAGCACTGGGCCACACTATCTTTGTACCCACTATTGCAAAACATGGTCTGCACTGGCCCGCGTGTAGTTTTTCGCAAAGCAGCTACATTAGGGAACTTTCTGTCACCCAGCATGTTACGGCCTAATACCCAAAACAAAAATAGGCTGACTTTATTTCCCAAATGAATGGGTTCATTCAAATGCGGTCGCTGCAAAATATGTCCCCACATGAATAAAGTAACACACTTCACCAATCGTGATGAAACCTGTAGATTTAAAATAAAATCCTATGTCATGTCAGACAAGCTTTGTGGTTTATCTGCTCAAATGCGGATGCAATAAACAATACGTGGGCTTAACTAGCAGAGTCCTTAAGATTCGCATTTTAGAGCATCTTAGACTCATACGCAACCACGATATGCTGCATCCAGTATCTGCACACTTCAATACCTGTCCATTGGGTTCATTGGGTGCTTTGCAATGCCTAGCTATTGAGCACATCCCTTTACCTCCCCGTGGAGGAGATCGGGTTAAAATCCTGCATCAGCGAGAAGCTCATTGGATTTTTGCTTTAAACACCCTTCAACCCAATGGACTCAATGTAGACTGGGATCTACGGTGTTTCTTATGATATGAGTTATTCCTTTTTGTGTAGAGGTTCTTTGAAATCTGTTCTGTCCTTGCATTTTTTGAATTTTTAATCTTTAAAGGATTATATTTAGTTTATTTCTATATATATGTTTTGCTATGCATCCTCCACGCCTGTTTTTTCTTTTATTTGCATCCCTTTTTCCCAGTGTTCCCTCCCTCGCCCCCCCCTTTCCCCTTCTATGTCTCACTTCCCCCCCCCCGTCCCCCCTCCTTCCTTTCTGTTGTATCCCTGAATTATGCCTCTAATCTAATTACCAGCCTCATTTTAGCCCTAATGCATTATTAACGTTGTGAATGGGGCTTAATAATACCTTCACTTATGGTTCTTGGGTTGAAGCTGTATTATGTTTAATGATATGTGACAATCAGGGGTACAATTTCTTTTGGAAATGTTGCTCACAGATTTTATAATACCCTTGTGGCATTGCTCTATGATAAGATAAGCCTACTATAGTACTGATTATGATAATACCATGTGGGCTCTTGAAGTGAATTTATGTAATGTATTACCATATGTTATCACGCCATTTGAGCTATGGGCAATTATGCAATGAAGGGGTTAACAGTTTTACCCGTTTTCGCAGGCTTTTAAGTATAAAATATCAGGCTCATTCCACTTCTCCCCACTCCGAGACGAAGCCCTATTCTAGAGGGTGAAACGCGTAGAGGGGGAGACAGTGGTGTAGCCCTAGTGTGTTCGGTGCAATAAAGTTTTGTTGAAGTAATCCGGGAGTTGCTTGGAGTTTGTCATGCGCAGTTGTGCCGGAGCCCTTCCATTTCCTAATAATAATAACCCTCCAAAACATACAAGCCTCACAGGGTCGTACCCCTTCACCCTGAGCACCCAACACGCTGGTGTCCACAGAGTTAATCACCCTCCCACGTGTGTGACAGCGCTGCCCCACTAGCCTGTGTATGGTTGGTGCACTTGATGAGATGAGATTCCAGCAGGGTGTGTCCACACCTGGGCACGCAAGGATGAATATGGGATCCACTAATCCGAAGCGATGAACCGCGACGCCTCCGCCTCTACGTTGGGTGGGTCCCGCGTTGATTGTACCACCTTAGAGTCTCTGTGGTCATAGATGGATGATCTTGCCCCAGATCAACCTGGTCCAGGATGCAGCCACGTCCTGGCTTTGTCCCTAAGCACTGGTTCAATAGGGCAGTGTCCCTGCAGCAACCACAAGCTACACAGGGGAGTCGGGGCCTAGCTGGGGCCTAATAGGGGATATCTGGCCTATTGCAGGTGCCACAGACACCTGCACATACCTCTTACCCCTTCCTTGTCCCAGCTTTAACTTTCGTGGCTTGTAGCACACGAAAAGTATCTATCTGCAGAGCAGGAGAATTCAGGAGCCCTATTGGCTGATACACGCTATGTGACTCTGTCCCAGAGGCTTATGGGATATGTAGTCCCTGCTTGGAGCCTCTTCCAATTGGCCGCCATTCGCACGCTTGTCCTGCGAATGCGCAGCATCTCGCGCATGTGCAATTGCCTCTAAGATAACGGTGCCCTGCAAAAGGAGCCACCAGCAACACGATCGCCATCGCAACCTTCCTGGCACCTCCGGAACCTGCTCCGTGCCTCAGCTCCCATCCACAGCCCTCCCCATCCTCCATTGTCGGTCACAGCGGCAGGAAAGGGAATTTAGGGGAACCCGGGGGGAACCAACAGGGTCAAGGGGAGCCCAGAGGGAGACACATGCTATACACCTCTGCACACATCTCTTACACAAAGATATGCTCTTTCCACTGTTGCTCGACTGCTAAAACTCTGACAGACCCTCATTCTCTCCCGTCTTGATTACTGTAACCTCCTGCTGTCTGGCCTTCCTGCCTCCCCTATAATCTATCCTAAATGCTGCTGCCAGAATCACTCTACTTTTTCCTAAATCTGTCTCAGCGTCTCCTCTGCTGAAATCCCTCTTCTAGCTTCCTATCAAATCCTGTATCACACACAATTCTCCTCCTCACTTTTAAAGCTTTGCACTCTTCTGCTCCTTCTTACATCTCAGCCCTAATTTCAGGCTATACACCATCCCAACTCTTGCGTTCTGCTCAAGGATGTCTTCTCTCTACCCCTTTCAAAACTAAAGCCCTCTCCTGCCTTAAACCACTCGCTGACTGCCCCACACCTCTGGAATGCCCTTCCCTGCAGTATCCGACTAGTACCCTCTCAATCCACCTTTAAAGACACACCTGCTTAAGGAAGCATATGAGTAGCTCCATGGATGATAATTTACAACTCATACATAAACCTTGGCATCTTGCAGACACATTTACCAGAACGCCCTCCTACTGTCTCTGTACGTTCTTACTACCAACCAATTAGATTGTAAGCTCTTTGGAGCAGGGACTCCTTTTCCTAAATGTTACTTTTATGCCTGAAGCACTTCTTCCCATTATGTTTTATTTGTTATTTATATGATTGTCACGTATATTAGTGCTGTGAAGCGCTATGTACACTAATGCCACTATATAAATAAAGACATAGATACCTACCCTGTGTAAACACTTGGGTGACAAGGTTTTCTTACTGAGATACATTTTATACACTCTGCACATGGGAAAGGTTGCTCCCCTGTGTAAATGCTCTGGTGTCGGAGTACTGTCCTCCTATTACGGAATTGATTATGATGTAATCCCTTTTTATGAATTGTTTGGTGTGTGTTGAGGTACCTCTCAGGGCTGAAATGTTTCCCAAATTCTGTACAATTAAAAAGTTGCTCCCTTGTGTAAATCTGCTGGTGTAACAAGAGGTCCCACTTTGTATAACATGGTTTACCATACTCTGAACAAGCAAATTATTTCCCCTGTGTGAATCATGTGGTGTGTGAGGTCATTCATCCAAGAAACGTTTTTCCTGTACTCTGTCCATGTGAGAGGCCTCTCCCTGCATGAATTTGTTGGTTTCTGAAGAGGTGATCCTAACACTGAATTGTTTCCCACACTGAACAAGCAAATGGTTTCTCCCGCGTAAATACTTGGGTGTGACAGGAGGTCACACTTTGTACTGAATTGTTTCCAACACCCTGAACTAGGGTTAGACAATAACAAAAATACTTCCCACCATAAGAGTATTAAGTAATTTATTGTGATAACAATATTCAGCAATATATTAACACCCAATAGAAAGGAAAAAAGCAAAAGTCCTCAAAATGTTCAAGGTCATTAATTGTGAAACATTTCTTATACAAATGCATTTAATTTTTAATAAAATTTAAAAAAGCAAATACATTTTAGTATATTTTAATTTTAAGAATAAAAAATGTTTCAATGAAAATGTTACACTAACTACACCCACACTAAAGACCCCTTTCTTCACCATTTTATTTTTATTTATTTATAAAATGTGTTACCAGGAAATAATACATTGAGAGTTACCTCTCGTTTTCAAGTATGTCCTGGGCATAAAGTTAAGATGACAAATAGTACATGGTTACAAATACAGTTACATAAGTGAACAGGTTATACATTATATACAAGGCACTGCATGCACAGTTAAAGATAATATATATTATAGGCGTATGTAACAGTTACAGACTAGATTAAAATGTGAGACAACCTTAGTTTTGAAAGAATGTAAACTGGTGTTGGATGCGAGAGTCTCCGGTGGTTGTTCCAGTTTTGGGGTGCCTGGTAAGAAAATTTACAATTACCCCCTCGACCCCCTTCTCCTGTACACATTAATAGGGCATGGGGAGGCGTGGGTTAATGGGCATGGGGAAGGAGGCGGTCAAGAGGCACGGGTGAGAGCCAAGAGAAATACGGGGGAGGAGAGAAAGGGGTTGAGTCATGGTGGAAGGGAAGGGTTAAGAGGCATGGCAGAGGGGAAGTGGTTAATATGGAGGGGTGAGATTACCAGCAGGAGGATTCCTTATAGCTGCAGCATGTGAAAGTCAAGGAGCTCCCAGACTCGCTCCCACTCCCCTGTCTATACCAGACCCACACTAAGTCCTCTCTCTGACACAGCCCCCACCCCCACGCCTCTCTGCCAGACCCACCCACACTCTGCAGCTGCTGATAGGAATGCCATGGTAAGAAGTAATGGCAAGTATTGCGTTACCGTCCATTTTTATTACTGCAGTATTACTATGCTACTGGTATATTGCCCAACCCTACTTTGAACAATCACATATTTTATCTCATGTATGAATCCTCATGTGTGTAATGAGGCTGATCCTCTGTGAAAAGCTTTCCCCACACTATGTACATGGAAATGGTTTCTCCCGTGTATGAATCCTGTGGTGGGTGAGGAGGTGGCTCATTTGAGAAAAGCTTTTCCGACACTCTGTACATGTGAATCATTTCTCTCCTGTATGAATTCTCTGGTGTCTGAGGAGGTTGCTCTTAACATGTGAAGGGTTTCTCCCCTGTATGAATCCGCTCATGTTTGAGGAGCTGCGTCTTCGGAGAAAAGCTTTTACTACCCTCTGTACATGTGAATCGCGTCTCTCCAGTATGAGTCATCTGGTGTGTGAGAAGGATGCTCTTAATATGGAATTGTTCCCCACACTCTGCACATGTGAATGGTTTCTTCCCTGTATGAATCTGCTCATGGATGAGGAGGTCTGTCTTCTGAGAAAAGCTTTTACTACACTCTGTACATGTGAATGGTTTCTCCCCTGTATGAGTCATCTGGTGTATGAGGAGATTTTTTCGAGTACTGAATTGTTTCCCACACTCTGTACATGTGAATGGTTTATTTCTGTATGAATCTGCTCATGGTTGAGGAGCTGTGTCTTCCGAGAAAAGCTTTTACTACACTCTCTACATGTGAATGGTTTCTCTCCAGTATGAGTCATCTGGTGTCTGAGGAGGTGGCTCATAGTTATGAATTGTTTCCCACACTCTGTACATGTGAATGGTTTATCTATTGCATGAATCCTGTGGTGTCTGAGGAGACTGTGCTTAACTGTGAATTGTTTCCCACACTCTGTACATGTGAATGGTTTCTCTCATTTATGAGTCCTCTGGTGTCTGAGGAGGTCGCTCTTAGTACTGAATTGTTTCCCACACTCTGAACATGTGAATGGTTTCTCTCCAGTATGAGTCCTCTGGTGTCTGAATAGGTCGCTCTTAGTACCGAATTGTTTCCCACACTCTGTACATGTGAATGGTTTCATCCCTGTATGAATCTGCTCATGGTTGAGGAGCTGTGTCTTCAGAGAAAAGCTTTTACTACACTCTGTACATGTGAATGGTTTCTCTCCAGTATGAGTCGTCTGGTGTATGAGGTGGCGGCTCATAGTACTGAATTGTTTCCCACACTCTGTACATGTGAATGGTTTCTCTCCAGTGTGAATCATCTGGTGTCTGAGAAGGTGGCTCATTCTTCTGAATTGTATCCCACACTTTGAACATGTGAATGGTTTATCTATTGCATGAATCCTGTGGTGTCTGAGGAGACTGTGCTTAACTGTGAATTGTTTCCCACACTCTGTACATGTGAATGGTTTCTCCCCTGTATGAGCCATCTGGTGATTGGTGAGGGCCCACTTAGTACTTAACTGTTTCCCACACACTGTACAAGTAAAAGGAGTCACTGCTGTCTGAATCATCTGGTGTGGAAGAAGATTCCCCTTCAGTGAGAAACTGCTCCCACCATCTGTACATGTAAAGTTTTGCTCTCTAGTGGGGACACAAAGGTGTGTGAGCAGGTCCCTGTCCAGTGAGAAGCTTTTGCCACACTGACGACAGAGAAAAGGCTGAGCACCACGGCTTCTTAAATCTCTCTCATACCTTTTGCTGGACCCATATTTAGAGTCCGTCTCCGCTGTGTGCTGTACAAGGTCTGTAAATTCACCATCATGTGGCACTGATTCCTTGTATGTGTCTAAAATGTGGCAGGAATCATTGTTTTTTGGCACTTCTGGGCTGCGAGGAGTCAGACTGATTCTGGATGTATCAGAGCTCAAGTTCTGTTCCTCATTCAGGCCGATCTCTAACAGAAGTAAACAAAAAAGACAGAATAAATGTTTTCAATCTGTAAATCAAATAACTGAACGCAAATTACAAATCCAAAACACTGAAGAATTTATTTCACCAATACTTAATTAACAAAATATTCTCTTCACCCAGGGTTTTATAATTGTGTCCCATGGACATCCAGTGGCCCCTAATGATATTGGTGGTTCCCAAAGGCCTGAAATGTATTTGTAGCAGCTCTGACAGTGAAATCATTGATGAAGAATGGTGTGATATTAACTTGACAAAAGAAAGCCAAACCTGAAACTTATAAAGAGATATAGTATGAGATCTCTTCACATATTTTGAAATACAAATATATCTTGCACACTATTTTTACATGTATATCTAAAACCAGAGAGACGCCATATTGTCTCTTTATAATTATCTGGTACATATGAAGTTAAAAAGGGAAAATGGTTTTATTAAAAGAAATATATCGTGCCAAAATGTATGACCATTAAGAGATAAAATTCTGGGATGAAGTTCAAGGATATCAGAAGAAAGAGATAATTGGAAAAACAGGACATTGCCAGGTATCAAGAAAGGTTAAACAGGTTAAGAAATAATGAGGATGAGACACAGTAGGAATGTATGACACAATTTGATGAGGAACACCTGGAAAAGTAACACTTTTGGGAAAAACAAGTACTTATTTGGCTTTATCGGAAATCCGATAATAGGGTATAAAGATGTGGACTTGTGGGAGGAGACTTCAGAATTATTAGAGTTGTCAGAATTATCAGACTCATGTTAGGATTTACAACGGCCTATAATTGAATAATTCTCCATCCATAACCTGTGCTAAGGATGCCTGTATAATTTGACGCTATGATGCTGTGCTCTGAACTTGTCTCTGAATAAATCTGGGAGAGAATTCGCTCTGTGTTCTTATTGACTAAGGTTGCTACACCTTAGATACCAGAACCTCTACAAAGAAGGATCTTCAATGGCGAGCCAGTGCCCGAGTCCGTGACTTAACTCTACTCACAAAGGGGGGAGAAGGGGTGAGCCCCAGGAGGGGCGAGTCCTTCTTCCTCTCACCCACGATCGTGTGAGTAGGGGTCCGGATAAAAGAACCTGAGGAAAAGAAAGAAAAAAGCATCGGACGGATATCCCTGACCAGTGGAATTTATTGGTGGCCACCAAGACCAAACGCGATCACGGAGAGACACTCCAGGTCTGTGCAATCGAGGATTCGCAAGGAGTTGATCGCCTGCATTTTGAAAGCCTGGTAGAGCTTGTGAGGATCCTAATCGACAAGGATCTTCCAGCGCCAGGGCTCCTAGAGGCAGCATCACTAAAACAGTACGTGAGTAACGTTGATTCACTTAATTTACAGTATGGATTTTATCCAAGAACAGGCTAATCAGAGTAAATTACCCCTCACACCCCCAGAGAATGTGGGTTGTGCAGATTTGTGGTACTCTCTGTTGAAACAGGTTATGAATGCTTTTAAAGATATTGATGCAAAAAAATTAAGCAAGAATAAGAACATAAAAAAATTCCAGCTATTGACTAAACTGGTTTTTATTTATGAACAGCAAATGACAGGTACAGCTTTAATTCAAAGCTATGCGCAGGCTGTACAAACTGATCCAAAGTGCACACGATGTCCTGACTTATGGCGTCAATTAAAATTCTTGCAGTATCAGATGACTATTAGAAGTAATTTACACACAAGAAAAATTGCTGGGTTAGAAACGAGAGAGGGGGAGGAAGCAGCCCAGGAAGTGGATAGGGAACCGCATAATGAGGACTTTGAAACTTTAAGGCAACAGCATAAGATTACGATGAAAGAATACGCCGAGTATAGAGAAGGAGCCAATCAACACATACATCAGTTACAAAATGAACTGAGGGAACTGCAAGCCCAGTTACAACACAAAGATGATTGCATTAAAAGGTTTAGGGAATCCACTAATGTAGAGTCTGAGTTTAAAGGGTTTGCAAGCAAAGATTTTCTTGCCTCTCCTTTAACTCCCAAGGGATTCCCTATGCCTAGAAAGACTTCCACACCCTCACCTGCACCAGACATTGACACACTGACAGGAGGTCAGAATATTATGAAGGCAGTCAAATCTATAACACCTTATGACAATGCTAAGGGACCTTTTCAGAATATGGAATGTTTTGAGGGATGGAGACGCAGGCTAAATTGGTCAGATCAGATAGCTTGCCAAGCACTGATTTTGTGGCTCCCATTGCATGTTGCTAACAAGGTAGAACAGGTGGGAAAACCCATAGAAGAAGGTACAGCAGGTTTGGGTACCAATACATACATGAATGCAGGTCAGACATTGCGCACCATTGTAAAGGCTGTCACGGGAGTACCCCAACTGGGACATACTGCCCTGGATTCCTTTAAAATTGGTCCACATGATGATCTACAGGCATGTGCTATAAGCTGGGAAAATGCTTGGAAATTGGTTATGGGGAAAGAGTCTGTACAAATGACTGAGGAAGATAACAAGCAATGCATAATTGAGTTTTTGCAGAAAATAAGGGAATTTGACCCTGCCATAAAAGTGTTGGCTATGGCAGCCCCAAGTGTAGAAGCAGCTGCACAAGTTTTGATAAACAAAGGGTTGGTTTCAGAGGGGGGAACACAATTGAGACAACTTTTTGGGTATAATAATACAGGTCCTTATGCCTATGGTAATGACTACAACCCGACCTACCCTAATCCCACATACAATCCAAACGCCAGACGTGGTAGAGGAAGAGGTATGGGGAGGGGGCGGGGAGGACAGGGACAAAATGCTCCTTTTGTATGTTATTATTGTGGCAAGCCAGGACACATGAGAAGGGATTGGAGATCTTTGATGTATGATCAGGCACAAGAAGGGTACAAAGGGGGATCAGAGGGTAATGAGAATGGGCTTTACCCACAGCATAGGGGACCCCCACAGCCCACAGCACCACCCATGCCCCCTATGCAACAACAGTATTCACCCCCCGCACCAGTACCACAATATAAAGACCAACACAACCCCATGCCAAACACAAGTCCCTATCACCAGGCACAGAAAATGCTAGAAGCAATAGTAGGGACTGGGGAGCAGGGAATGGGAAATATGGAGAAGGGCAACCCCGTGAGTTCAGCATAGGGGTGTGCCCCCCCTGTCACTCTGTCATTTGTTGCAAATATATCCTTAGCAGGTGACGGGAGACCACATCTCCTAGGAGTGATAGAGGGGATAAAGGTTGAAATTGATAGTGGGGCATCCGTTTCTACAACAGGTTTGCCTTTGAGGGTCCCCGAGGCTGCTGAAGAAGCGGTCTTGGTGAGCTTCAATGGCAAAGCTACCCCGGCTGTTTTGTGCCCGGAGGTAGTGGTTTATTTATAAGATCATGTTATCTGTGTTGCAATGTGGAAAACGGAGGCTATGCATGCTACTATCTTGGGTTCAGAGGTCATGCAGAGAGAAGGATGGCTTATTGATTATCCTAATACGTGTATCTGGAGGGTCCAGCCCTCTAGAACAAAAACACATGCTATTGAAAATACATTTACACCTTTCAAGTCACGTTCCAAAGTATGGGTAATTATAGCACAACCCTGGCTTCCTGGAGCGCCCGAGGCAGTAGAACCCTTTCTGGAATTGTATCCCAAGTTTTGGGCAACTTCCAGAATGGATTGTGGTCGCATGGAAACGGAGGTTACTGTCTCGGGTCCCCATCCGCCAGCTGTGAAACAATACAAATTCCCAGAGGAAGCTGTAGAACCTGTACAAAGGATAATTAACCAGCTACTAGAACAGGGCGTAATAAGGCCATGTAATTCACGGTGTAATTCTTCGCTTTGACCTGTAAGGAAACCAGATGGAAGCTGGAGACTTACTATTGATTTAAGAGCTGTCAACAAGGTCACACCTTCAGCCACACATTTGGTAGCTTCCACACCAGACATTACAGCACGAATAGACGGTAATTGCACGGTATTTAGTTGCCTAGACATTAATAATGGTTTTTTTTCCGTAAAATTAAGCCAAGATTCGCAATATCGTTTTGCATTCAGTTTCAGAGATACACAGTATACATTCACCGTTTTACCCCAAGGTTTTCATAGTTCGCCAACATATTTCCACCAGGCTCTGGCTAGAGTACTGGAACCTCTAGGCTTAGGGGATACCATTTTACAGTATGTTGACGATCTGTTGATACAAACTGTTACAAGGGAGGAACATGTAACCATTTTGCATAGAGTCTTTTCTGCTCTAATGGAGGCAGGATTGAAATTAAACACCTCTAAGGCACAGCTGCTGCAGGGGTCGGTTAATTTCCTAGGGTTAAAAATCTCTAGTGGAGGAAAAGCACCCCATGAACACAGAGTAGAAGCCATACGTAAGTTACCCCGCCCTGATTCAATGACAGGATTGAGGAAATTTCTGGGCCTTGTTAATTTCTCCCGGGAATTTATTGAGGGGTTTGCTGAAATTGCCCGACCACTGTATGATTTGCTTAAAGGGGAACCTTTGCCAGAGGGATTACGGTGAACCGATGAATGTCACAAATCTTGGTTATTGTTACGTGATACTCTGTCCACAGCTTCAATTTTGGGAACTGTGAGGAAATCAGAAGAGTTTGCCATTCAAGTACATGCTTCTGACACTGCCATCAGTGCAGTCCTGTTACAACAAGATCCTTTGGGATCTGTTCGTATTCTGGGATATTTCTCTCGGGTGCTGTCCCCGGTAGAGAAAGGCATGTTTGAGTGTGTAAAACAGTTAATGGCTGTACATTGGGCTGTTAATGCAACGGAGCATATTGTGGGATTTAACAAGATTTGCATTCAAACTCCACACACTCCATTGAAAATGCTGTTACAAAATCAAGTAAAGGGAGTGTCAAACCAGCGATACGCCCACTGGCTCACAAAGCTACAAGACAAAATGATTAAGGTAGATCACAATGCCAAATACATTCAACCTCAGCTTATGCAGTACGAGGGTACATTACACGATTGTCACACTCAAGTCCAGCGGGAAAAAGCCTCTCCCTTTGCTAAGGAAAAGGATGAGACGGCTCCTGCTGTATTTGTAGATGGAGCTCGTTACTGGGAGGATGGGCAGTTTTGGACAGGGTTTGCGGTGAACGACCCTGAGGGAAAGAAAATGTTTAAATTCCAGCTGCCACCTTCATACTCCGCACAGCGTGCTGAGCTTGAAGCTGTTAAATGGGTTATTGAGAATGTGGAAGGAAAGATAAACATTTACAGTGATAGCTCATATGTAGTGCGAGCATTAACAGAACACTTACCTCTGTGGTGTAAACGAGCTTTAGTTGATGCATCAGGTAAAGGCTTACAACATGCAGCCATACTAGAAAAACTGTACCAGGAAGGCCTTGATTCACCTGACAGAGTAGCAGTGTTAAAAGTAAAAGCTCATCAAGGAATTTCAGAGGATCCTATAATTATGGGAAACTTTGAGGCGGACATTGCAGCCAAGGATGCCGCCAGATATGGGGAAATTTTATATCCTATAGTGAGAATACAGGATATTAGCTCTGTGAGTAAGGGCCTACCCACAGTTTTTATTGAGTCAGTTGCATTTGAAGGAGAACAGGCAAAAGACCCCAACATCAAACATTTGAGAAACACAATGTCCACTGACACTTCATTATCTGATCAGGAAGGAATTTTGTGTAAACAAACTAACACGGGTTGCTTACTACCCATTTTGCCTGCACATTTAGAGCCTTTATTAGTCAAGTACAATCATGACACAATGGGTCACATTGGCACAGATTTGTTAACTAAAGTAATGCAAGACAAGTTTTGGAGTGCCACACTAGTGCAGACATGTAAAAATGTTTGTGCCGAATGTTTTATCTGTGCCCAAACACATCCGAGACCTAAGGGTCAAAAGCCCCAGGTACAGAGAGTACCTATCGCAGGTGGACCATGGGAAAACATCCAAATTGATTTTATAGGCCCACTTCCAAAAGCTAAGGGTGGGTATGCCTATGGGTTGGTGGTTGTAGATGTATTCACTAAATGGCCTGAGGTTATCCCTGTGCGTAATTGCACTGCTCTAACAACAGCCAAGGCCCTGTGGACTCATATTTTCAGTCATTGGGGTTTTCCAAAGGTAATGGAATGTGATAACGGCCCACATTTTGTAGGAAACATCACAATGGCCCTATGTGGTTTACTGGGAATATAACAGAGATTCCACATACCCTACCATCCACAATCTGCAGGAATAGTAGAGCGTATGAACCGTACACTCAAGACACGCATACGCAAATGCCTTTTAGACCAAGGTAAAGATTGGGCCCTACACATCCCCGCAGTATTATTAAGCATTAGGGCAACACCATCTCAGGCAACACAAGTGTCTCCATTTGAACTCATGACAGGAAGAAAAATGCCAGTGTGGTTTCCTAATGAACCAACTTTATCTGGACCAATGATCGCAGCGGCTGCACGATCAGAATGGTTGAAAGATTTACAGACACAACTTCAAAGTTTGTCTCAATTTGCAGCTTGCAACATGACAAAACCAGTTGCTACTACCGCCAACGGTGCTGACAAATTTATCAAAGGGGGGATGGTTATGATAAAGACATTTCGTAAACCAGGCCCCTGGGAGGCAAATTGGGAAGGCCCATACAAAATTCTTGATAAATTGGGCTCTACAGTGATACATGTGGAAAAAGTGTCTCAGAGACACAGCAAAGGTTGTAAACCTCATAAAGGTACCACTATGTGGGTACACATTGATCAATGCAAATTGTACAAAGGCAGGCTTCTGCCACTTCAGGTTGCCACTGATAAGGAGTGATGCTGTACTTGTTGTTTTTCAGGATATGGATCCGGAGTGGATGTACCGAAAGTTCTTTGGATACCCTCACCATATGGTACCAGATGACCCCAGACGATCTGATGTTGGTACCCCACAAGTACCACCGCAGCCATGGTACCAACGGCTCTTCGGGACCCCAACCCTTCCATTCCATGAAGTACAGAGACTAATTCCTGAACCGGAACCAGAGATGACAACTGAACCGGAACCAACACCAGTGATGACAACACAACCAAGAAGTGTGAATGAAGAATTCCAATCGGGAATGAAAAAGACTATACCGATTGACACAATAAGCAAACCACTGCCACGAAACAAATCATATAACACTCAATATGGTGCCACATCTCACACCATAACACAAACACTATGTTACACAATAATATGTATTCTTATGTGTGAACACATTGCAGGACTAGGTCTAGATGACAGAGAAAGATGTGAATACATTGACCGAGGTCTCTTTTGGTACACCATACGTCACTGTGACCCACCGTATTTAAACTCCACTGACGAATCTGCATGGACAATAATGACAGAGTATGCATACAGACAACAGGAAACGGCAGTGGAAGAGTGGTTATATGGGCTAATATGACGGGTAATATTGGATTAATTGGGAAATGTAACATGACAAGCATAGCAAACACTCGTATTCAAATTTCAGTAGAGTACACTATGCCTACACGCATCTCAGGAATGTGTCAGTTAATTCCAGAGGGAGAAACTTACATACCTTCCCGATATATGAAAAGGACCAGTCAGACAAGGAAGGAAGGGACACGTGTTATAAATGGGGAAGAACGTACATGGTGTACTTTACAGAAAACGGTATGGCCTTTTAACATACAAGGAAGAGGTTATGATTCATTTTTAAGACCATGGGATATTTCTGTGGGAAGATTTATCCATGACCGATATCGTTGGTCCGGACGGATCTTACGAATTGAATTTAATTCACATGAATGGACCTATGTTACTAACGGTTCACTCAAGTGTCTTAAAGACGTACAGGTAAAACAGACTGACAATCCAATTCAGATACATGCAGACAGTCCAGGTGTCCTAGCAATGGAAGTAAGGTTTGGGCTTCACACCTGGCATGTCAACATGTCTGATTGGAATATTACTAACCATGATAAACAATGTGGTCCCTATGTTAGGACAGCTCAGTATAATTTTGGTCAATGGTTAGATTCTCACACCACAGGATACGCCCGAAAGAGAAGAGAATGGTATGATACGGTTCTGGGAGGAGTAGGAGCTGTATCAGGAGTTCTTAATGGTATTGACATTGAAACCCTATCTAGCAGATTAGCACATATGGCAAAATTAGGAAGCAAACATGCTGACCTAGATGTATATGCTTCAGCCGTCCAACAGAGCATAATACATTCTCAAGCTAAAGTACAAACGGCTATATACAGGTCCATGACAGCGGGATATTTGAATATAACCACAATAATCTCCAGATTAGCCAATGATACTGGGAAAAGCATGATGTGTATCCACTTACAACAGGAAATGTACACAAATGCTAAGTTAATGCTTCAGACATTACTGTCAGGACACTGGCCATGGGAAATAGCTACAGAACATCCACAAATAAGTACCTATGCCCGCCAACATATCAAATGGTGGAAGGTAGCATGGATGGGATGTAGAGCTAAGGATAAACAAAAGCGATATGAGAATTGTTACTTTGAAAGCTTGATACCTGTGTACTGGACGGATTATACTTTGATAAGAATGGTTGATATGGGTATTATCCAGAGCAGACACTGGACCAAGTTAGAAAGACCAGAAGGTCTACAATATATCAAGATACTCACCAGATATGATGACGTAACTAACTACTACACAACTAACTACTACGAAGTAGATGTAGACAACTGCGAAAAGATAAATGGAGATTATCTGTGTGCTTTAGGAGTCACAACCTATAGAAATATGTCGTGGTGTTGGCAGAAAGACAAATGCACAGTTAGGGTTACTAACTCTCCCTTAACTCCTGTTTGGTATTTAGGGGCAGGAAAATTCTGTTGGAATCAGGAGATGTATGGACCACAAGAAATCCACACACATGATTGTTCAGTAATCAAGTGGGTTGAGAAAGGTTTGTGGTGTACTCTGAACACAACCATCCTGATGAAAGGACGTTATGGTATTATTAGAGCCCCAATAATACAAAAAAGCACACACAATCTTGAATACAATAGACCAAAAGGTTGGGTGGAACATCTTGGTTTTGGGAAAGAAATGTATCAATGGTTGATTGAAGCCGACAATCTGAAAGAAGTGATTGACAGAGGTAACAAAGAGTTAGGACAAGCCAAGGCAATCCTAGACCACAATACTAAGGAATTGTTACACATACGAAAGGAATATGAGTCACATGACATTTCCTGGTGGACATCTGTACTACAGAAAGGACCAAACAAGGGAATAGGTGCAGGTATACTACAGTTTATGTTGCACCCTATAATCGTACTCTTTTTATCTATGATTTTAATGTTTGTCATACTTCTGTATTTGTACTGTAAGTTGAAAGGTTTGGTGGGATCTACTCGAAGCCTCATAGCGGACGACCATGAGACTCGGAGATCTCTTGTATTCAGAGGAACAAAAGGGTAGTTCATTAATGCAGGTTCGTTTATGAACTAAAGGGGGGACTGAAGAATGGTGTGATATTAACTAGACAAAAGAAAGCCAAACCTGAAACTTATAAAGAGATATAGTATGAGATCTCTTCACATATTTTGAAATACAAATATATCTTGCACACTATTTTTACATGTATATCTAAAACCAGAGAGACGCCATATTGTCTCTTTATAATTATCTGGTACATATGAAGTTAAAAAGGGAAAATGGTTTTATTAAAAGAAATATATCGTGCCAAAATGTATGACCATTAAGAGATAAAATTCTGGGATGAAGTTCAAGGATATCAGAAGAGATAATTGGAAAAACAGGATATTGCCAGGTATCAAGAAAGGTTAAACAGGTTAAGAAATAATGAGGATGAGACACAGTAGGAATGTATGACACAATTTGATGAGGCACACCTGGAAAAGTAACACTTTTGGGAAAAACAAGTACTTATTTGGCTTTATCGGAAATCCGATAATAGGGTATAAAGATGTGGACTTGTGGGAGGAGACTTCAGAATTATTAGAGTTGTCAGAATTATCAGACTCATGTTAGGATTTACAACGGCCTATAATTGAATAATTCTCCATCCATAACCTGTGCTAAGGATGCCTGTATAATTTGATGCTGTGATGCTGTGCTCTGAACTTGTCTCTGAATAAATCTGGGAGAGAATTCGCTCTGTGTTCTTATTGACTAAGGTTGCTACACCTTAGATACCAGAACGTCTACAAAGAAGGATCTTCAATTGATACATATGTAACCATGCTGTAAAACGGCTGCAGTCATCTCTCCTGCTGACAGTAAGGCCTGGTAAGTTATGGGCATGCCAGCAGTAATTATGGAGGTTTGCCCTCATACCCTGGTGAGGTGCCCTATGTATGGATGGGAGTGGTCATAAGTTCTGAATCCATGATTAGTGATGTCAGAGTTATGCCAGCCCCCAGAGGATACATAAGGCACAGCACTGCTCAAAAGTTAGGTCTTGTGTATTGGAGGTGTTGGAGGAAAGGTTAAAGAAACAAGTCTGTGTTGAGACTTGAAAGGACAGTTCATGACACTGTGACCAGGGACCTGGCACAGGGAAGATCTCTCTGAGGGGAAATAGGGAATCCACCAATTAAGGGAAGAAATACCTTTCAGAGGGAAGTGCGGTGAACATGAGGGGCTAAGAATACCCGCTGTGAGGGGCAGTTGGCCCGCCGTACGTCAATAAAGATGATCCTGTTAAAAGATACCCTCGTGTGTAAGTGTGGAGTGATTACACAGAGGGGTGCACCACAGAGGAGTTCCTCACCAGGACCATCCACAAGCGGACGCTGGGATCCTGATGAGATGGAGGCGCTGCACTGGATCTAGGTAGGACTCAAACACACTACCTCAGCTACCTGTCTGGGTTGGCAATCCCCACACAACATCATGCGGGAGACTGAGGAGTCCTGTTGCCAACAGGTGCACCACCAGACACTACCATGTAACTACCATGGGACAATCCGAAGGTAGAGAGTGGGTCGGAACCCCGCGGATACCAATTGCTCGCCCTTACGCCCAACCCCATGCCCTAGATAAAGCCCCTTCTGGCGGAGGTAGCGGAGCGACCGGAAGGAGAACGCCAACGCTTCGGCGATCGGGCAGCGGTTCCCGATCACCTCTGAAGACCAAGAGCTGGCAGGCCGTGAGGCGAGCCGAGAAGGGTGAGGCTCAGCCGGCGGAGCGTCCGCGCAGTGATCCGGGACAATCCGAAGGTAGAGAGTGGGTCGGAACCCCGCGGATACCAATTGCCTGCCCTTACCCCCAACCCCATGCCCTAGATAAAGCCCCTTTCCCAGTCACCTTTTCCCGGGGTCCACGTCCAGTTTGGGGAAGCCGGGTCGGTGGGATTCACCATGGGGAGAATGTAACCATGCTGTAAAATGGCTGCAGTCATCTCTCCTGCTGACAGTAAGGCATGGTAAGTTATGGGCATGCCAGCAGTAATTATGGAGGTTTGCCCTCATACCCTGGTGAGGTGCCCTATGTATGGATGGGAGTGGTCATAAGTTCTGAATCCATGATTAGTGATGTCAGAGTTATGCCAGCCCCCAGAGGATACATAAGGCACAGCACTGCTCAAAAGTTAGGTCTTGTGTATTGGAGGTGTTGGAGGAAAGGTTAAAGAAACAAGTCTGTGTTGAGACTTGAAAGGACAGTTCATGACACTGTGACCAGGGACCTGGCACAGGGAAGATCTCTCTGAGGGGAGATAGGGAATCCACCAATTAAGGGAAGAAATACCTTTCAGAGGGAAGTGCGGTGAACATGAGGGGCTAAGAATACCCGCTGCGAGGGGCAGTTGGCCCGCCGTACGTCAATAAAGATGATCCTGTTAAAAGATACCCTCGTGTGTAAGTGTGGAGTGATTACACAGAGGGGTGCACCACAGAGGAGTTCCTCACCAGGACCATCCACAAGCGGACGCTGGGATCCTGATGAGATGGAGGCGCTGCACTGGATCTAGGTAGGACTCAAACACACTACCTCAGCTACCTGTCTGGGTTGGCAATCCCCACACAACATCATGCGGGAGACTGAGGAGTCCTGTTGCCAACAGGTGCACCACCAGACACTACCATGTAACTACCATGGGACAATCCGAAGGTAGAGAGTGGGTCGGAACCCCGCGGATACCAATTGCTCGCCCTTACGCCCAACCCCATGCCCTAGATAAAGCCCCTGTCCCAGTCACCTTTTCCCGGGGGTCCACGTCCAGTTTGGGGATGCCGGAAGGGTCCTTGGGAATCGGTGAGGAACGGACTGGGGAGAGACTGGGCAGTTATGCATCCGACGGTGGGTCTAGGGGTGGAGGGCAATTGGGGAAGGTATCTGAATCCAGATGGGTGCCTAACGTGGCCATTGTAAAGCTAGAGGAGAGACCAAAACAAGAGAGATGGTCTAGGCCCCGCTCAGCAGGGACCTCTGGGGTATTCTCCTGGGGGGATACCGAGGAGGGAGACTCTCTAGAGTCTGGGTCCGAGAAACTCAAGGAGACCCGGTGGTGGGCTCCCTTATTCGAGGGATATGTGGGGTGGATGGACCGTACGCGGTTCCTATTAGAGAGAGAGGACGTAGTGGACTATTGGTGGGCTAAAGGGGAATTTACGCCCGAACAAAGGAAGAGGGAAATGCAAGAGAGGTGGTTTCAGATATGCCAGAATCACTTAGAACCAATGGGTCCAGAGATATTATCAGACCCCGTGGATCCAGATGAGCCCCTGTCATGGGTGTTGCCAGGGAGGGCAGGGAACCTGTCTGGGTTGGCAATCCCCACACAACATCATGCGGGAGACTCAGGAGTCCTGTTGCCAACAGGTGCACCACCAGACACTACCATGTAATGGGGACTGGTTAGACCACAGGGGCCAATGTGAGATTGGGTGGGTCAGGCCAGGCCAGGTCAGAAAATCCGTTACACATATATAACCTGTATTTATATATGTATAAATTATTAGTCCAGCGGTGCGCAAACCAGAGGGGGCGCAAAATTGTTTAGGGGGGGGCGCAGGTGGCTGGCGGCGATTTTGCCTGGAGCAGAGAGAAAAGCAGTCGGTAGCTGCAATTTCTCTTTCGGTCATTAGATGGCGCTGTGCTGCACAGCTCTTGCAGATCCTCCTTGTTGCATGCAGCGTGATGAGAGCGTGAGTGTGAGAGGGTGAGGGTGTGTCATGGGGAGGGGGGGGGTGAGAGGGTGTCATGGGTAGGTTGGGTGAGGGGTTGTCATGGGGAGGTTGGGTGAGGGGTTGTCATGGAGAGGGGGGATGAGAGGTGAAGGTGCGTCATGGGAAGGGGGGCGTCATGGGGTAAGGGGATGTGGGGAGGGAGAGACACTGGGAGGAGGGAGAGAAAATGGCTGGAGGGAGAGTGTGAGAAAAACACTGGGGGGAGGGAGAGTGAGATAGACACTGGGGGGAGGCAGGGAGACACTAGGGGGAGTGAGAAAGAGAGACACTGGGGGAGGAAAAGAGAGAGTAGGGGAGGGAGCGATTGACACTGAGGGGAGGGAGAGTGAGAGAGACTAGGGGGGAGGGAGAGAGTGAGAAACACGGAGGTAGGGAGAGACACTGAGGGTAGTGAGAGAAAGACACTGGTGGGAGTGAGAGAGACACTAGGGGGAGGGATAAAGAGAGAGACACACACTGGGGGGAGGGAAACAGAGTGGGGGGAGGGAGAGACACTGAGGGGAGGGATAGAGAGACACTGAAGATTGAGTGAGAAATACTGGGAGATGGAGAGACTGGGGGAGAGGAGTGTGAGACTGTGGAAGAGGGGAGAGAGGTCCTGAAGCGGCGGGGAGAGAGAGATTAATAATACAGCTTAAATGGGGAAACTATTAGACAAATATCATAATATTTATTCTTAAGTGATGTAATTTGTGATAAATACTTTTTTTGATGTGTCCCGGTTTTAACTTTTTAAAATCTGGTCACTTTAGCTGGCGGCCAATATCATGATGTGCGCGGGGGCTGCGGAAGGACGGAGGCTGAAGAGAAATGGCTCCAAAGAGGCCAGAGGAGGAGCACGCCCCAGCGCAGTGACAAACCCGCTGCAGGTCTGGGCGGCACCGTGGAGTGATTGATGCTGCAGCTGCACGCTTTGCTGTGTCTGCTGGGAAAGAGGGGAGAGGAGGGAAATTCTGGCGGGGGAGGAGGTGGTTTCTCTTTCAGACCAATGAGCTTCACACCCATTGGTAGCAGGGTCTTCCAGCTCCTGGAGGAGCCGGAGCAGGCCCCTGCCTCATGATCACCTATCTCCAGGGAGCTCCAGCAGCACCAGGAAGAGATCAACGGAGCGCTCCCCCCCTCCAAACCCAGCTAAACGGAGGGATGAAGGTCAGACAGAGATGGCAGTATTGAGGGGCTTGGGAGGAGGATAAGTTTTGGGGGGCTGAGGGTTTTTCTTTTGGTCAGTGGGGGTCACTTGGGATTATTGATCAGCAGGGGAGATCCATCAGTACCCCCCTTGAGTTTGAGTATGGGGGTCCCTGATCAACATTTAAAACGGGAATAAATAAATAATACATAAAACTGGTAAATTAGAGTGGATGACACTAGGGAAAGCAAATGAGAGAAGGAAAAAACAGAGGGGAAGGGGAAAAAAGGCAGGGGGGGGGGCTGCCCCCTCAAATGGATTGCCTTTGTGCACCAGAAAAAAACATATTACCAGATGCCAGCCAACAATAAAATAAACAGTGATCCAATACTAGTATACACCTGCGCGCACGCCTGCAGCCCAAGCGACTTGTGAACTTGGCTGCAGGAGATTGTAGACGTGTTGCGGGGGCGTGGCCGAAGCGTCACAAAGCTGGTTTGCCCTTATTGGCTGAACCAGCTCACGTGCGCTGACGTCATGTGATTTTGATTACATCATGCAGGGGGGCCCGAGAAATTTCATAGATGAAAAGGGGGGCTCGGCATAAAAAGTTTGCTCTCCCCTACATTATTCAAGGATACATGTACATCCTCCAAATAATTAACACTGAAAATGTCCATGAAAAGTAAAGTTAAGGAACTCCTGGTCTATCATATTAGTGTGTTAATAATATCAACTAAACCAGACAGCAATCTATAGTGTAAAGATACTGTAGATGCCCATGTATGTATGTCTTTATTTATATAAGGCCCACAATGTACTCAGCGGGAATTATAATGCAATAAGTGCAACAAACAAAATCAGACAATAGGAACGGAAATCCCTGCCCTGGAGAGCTTACAATTTAAGTGATGCAGCGACTACACTGCCCATGTAATCTTCTGCTATAAGACCCACATAAACTAAACTGCTCCATTTTGTGTCATATTGTCAGTCAAAAATACTATACATATAATTTACCACATATCCTTATAGTTGCTCACGATACCCCTCTGAGTGTTGTCGTTTGAGGTGTTTGTAAAAGTTTTTATTATTTACAAAAGTTATTAGTTGATGTATTGCTGGTATAAGTTTATATAAATAATGCTTTAAGACGCGCTGGCGGGGGCTACCCCCGCTGCAGGCTTCTCCTATCTCGACCCATTTCCCAGTAATGGGTCGTATCCTAGTCCCTAGGAGGCTGGTCCCTCAGGAAACACAGACAAGTCCACCGTTACGGACGGTCTGTCAGGCCATACCTATGGGCATAAGGATCTCTCTGGGTCCATCCCAGATGAGATCTTCTCAATTCTATGTATATTCACTGTCAGAAACACACTGTTTACGCTGTCATTTTTGTCTCTTTGTTCGTTGTATGTTATATGTTCCCCTGCCCCTTCCTACCTTCATGTGTCCCCCCTCCCTGGGGCCTGGCCTCCCACTTCCCCCAACCCCCGCCCCCAGAAGAAAGAGGAGCGGACGGCAAGGGAATATGTGGTAAAGACATCTCCACATCATCAGTCAATCCATCAGACGGATATCTCGGCCCTAGGAACGGGGTAAGACTATGGCTCATGATACGCCCTACACACCCACTTCCACTAGATGGCCCTTAACATCATTTCACATAACGTAAAGGGTTTCAACAGCCCCTTAAAACACAAGATAGCATTCACAGAATATAAAAGGCGGGGTGCCGACATATTGATGCTCCAAGAAACTCATTTTAGCGACAAAAGCTCCCCCCGTTTCATGGATAAGCAATACTCGCAGTTCTTCCTCTCATCAGCCCCTGAAAAAAAGAGGGGAATTGCTATACTTTTCCACAACAAGATACCCTTTAACGTTATAACAGTTAAAAAAGATAAGGAAGGTCGCTACATCATCCTAACGGGTTCCATACATGAGCAACCTATTACTCTAGCAGCCGTGTACGCTCCCTGCGAGCAAGACGAAAAATTCTTTGATACCTTCTTCCAAACCCTGAATACCTGGGCACAGGGCCATATTATTATTGCAGGGGATTTTAACATAGCCCTTCCGCCAGCACTAGATAGATCCAGCACCCCCAAAGAGAGTAACAAAAAAGCGAGAGACTCTCCCTGACCTCAGGCCTCCGGAAGAACCATCTAGCGGATATTTGGAGAGAGTTGCACCCGCTGGAGAGAGATTACACGTTTTACTCCCACCCTCACAACTCATATAGTAGAATCGACTACTTCTTCGTTTCTAGTAGACTGGTCCCGCTGGTCGCCCGTGCGGTAATCCATGATATTTCATGGTCAGACCATGCACCTGTTGAGCTAAGGTATAATCAAATTAAACATGGCAGACTGGGGGCAAACTGGAAACTCAATGAATCCCTCTTAAAAATCCCTGATATATGCGAACACATTGGTAAAGAAATCAACCAATTCTTTGAAATCAACACAGGCTCTGTGGAATCCCAGTTAACTCTATGGGAGGCTCACAAGGCGACCCTCAGAGGCACGTTGATAAGTGTCGCGGCGAGACGCAAGCGGGAAAGGGACGTTAAAATGATCACCCTTCAGTCTAAACTAAGCTCCCTATCTGAGAGCCATACAAAACACCCAGATCCGCAGGTCCTCAAGGATTTGAAAGATACTAAGATTGAATTAAATATGCTTTTGACGTCCAGGGCAGAAAATTCGTTATGTTGGTCCAAGAGGAAATTTTACGAAAAGGCTAACAGACCAGATACGATGCTGGCCCGTCTGCTACGTAACAGACAGACCAACTACAATATCCAAGCGATTAGATTGAAATCAGGTTCCACCTCGGCCAATCCTAAAATCATAGTTAATGAATTTGGTAAATTCTATGAATCTTTATACAACGGTGAGAAAGTGGCACATAGCACAAAAACGAGTAAGTCACTAGGAGATTTCCTAGCAAACTCAAATTTGGCAAAGCTCACTGAGGCGGAAAGAGAGAGCCTAGGGGCGGATTTCACTGGGGAGGAATTAGCCACGGTGATAAAAGAATTGAAACCATCAAAGGCCCCGGATGGCTTCTCGGGGCTGTACTATAAAAAGTTTCGCAAAGTGCTTACCCCAAGGCTGCTCCGAATGTTTAACGCAATATTGGCAGGAGCCCCAATCCCCGGAGAGATGCTCCGAGCGTCTATATCACTAATCCATAAATCAGGCAAAGATCCGCTGGAATGCAAAAGCTATAGACCAATCTCCCTGATTAATACTGACATTAAAATCTACGCCAAACTGCTGGCCAATAGACTAAGTCAGATCCTGCCCAGACTGATACATCCAGATCAAGACGGATTTATTAAAGGTAGACAAGCAGCGGATAATACCCGACGAATCATCGATCTGATAGAATTGGCTCACAGTGGAAAATCACAAATTATGATGTTAAGTCTGGATGCCGAAAAAGCGTTCGACAGGATCGACTGGCCGTATTTAAAAGAGACGCTCGGGCGTTTGGATTTGGGGAAAGGGTGAGTGAAGCGATTCTGGCACTTTACTCAGGCCCTACTGCTAAGGTCATACACCAGGGCTTTCCATCTGCCCAATTCCAAATTAAAAGTGGCACGAGACAGGGGTGCCCGTTATCCCTCCTCCTGTTTGCCCTTTGTATGGAACCCTTAGCAGCTCAGATCCGTGGCTGTCCTGATATAGTTGGGGTAAATATTGACTCGCAATCCCACAAAGCAGCTCTATATGCTGACGACATTCTATTATTACTTTCTCGACCCCTCACGTCTCTGCCAAATCTATTTAATCTGCAAGACAAATTCACAAAAATATCTGGATTCAAAATCAATCAATCTAAATCGGAACTCTAAACATCAGCCTCCCCTCAGAGGTTGAAAAGCTACTAAAGCTAAATTTCAATTTTAATTGGAAACAGAACCAGATTAAATACTTGGGAGACTGAATCTGGCCTTGTAGAATTGATATAAGTGAGTATGTTTGAATTTAAAAAGTTTTTTTTTTTTCTTCCTCTTAACTCTGTGCTGTTAATTGACCAAATGGAACAAGCTGACTGATTGGGGAGGGGGAGGGTCATGTGACTGTTGTAGCTGTATATAACAAACACCTCTCCTGCAATCTGCGGGAACTGCAATTGGCATTAGATAGTGAGGCATTTAAAGTGAGGTTTTTAAGTGATAAATACAGTTAGACTACAGTTTGGCTAGAGGTGACTGGGGACTGGATCTACTGCACACTCTTTTACTCAAGACAACAAACGGTAAGCTATTCAGTTCACACTATGATCCCATGCTTGCTAACCTGCCTATTTCAACCCCCCACCCCTTTACAACTTATTTACTGCAGTCTCTCCCAAAACTGACTGCACAATACACTGAAACCCTGAACTGACTCTAGCATTGCAATACAGCTAAACATTTGACAAGGAACAGGCACACACCTGCTGTTAGTCTGCTCACACTCACTCTGCTCACAACAGCTCCTTGCAGCACTGCCTACCTCTGGCATCATGAACCTGCTATGTATTTTAACTTTTTCCTTTCTCCTCGCCTCATGGAGATGTTACTCCCTCTATCCACTACAAACTCCTCCATCCTGGCCCACACCCAACATCACCATACACCCTGGACTACTCAAAAGCCTTGCACTATCTACTGAATGTTGGTGGAGAACTCTAAAAACCAGCACACCAACCACTGCTCACTCTAATGGAAAACACCACAAATTTACAACTTGCAAACAACTACCCAAATTTCTACTCATACTATTACTCTCTTTAGCAGGTGATATTGAACCTAACCCAGGTCCTCCCATTTCAGCTCTGTCCCATGCCCCTGAGAATTCCACCTTTAAATTCCAAAAAGGGCTATCTGTCGCCCATGTAAACATCCGGAGCCTGCTGCCCAAACTGGACGAACTAAGGGCATGGTGCCTTATGCATAAACCCAAAGCCATTGTTCTTACAGAAACATGGCTATCCCCTAAAACCCCTGATGCAAATATTGCCATTCAGGGATACTCCATTTTTAGGAGAGATAGGTCAAAGAGAGGAGGAGGGGTGTTATTTTATATTGCAGACACCTTACAATTTACACTGTTAAATTGCCCACCAAGTCCACCCTCTTTTGAAACTCTAGTTGGCAAAATCTGCCTCCCCTTTTCTAAGCCCATCTTGCTTGCTGGCATCTACCGCCCCCCTAAAGCCCCTCTACAATCCTTGACTGATATCACCCAATTTCTTGGCTCAATTTCCTCTCTGAATGAGAAGAGTGAGCTGCTAGTTCTAGGGGATTTCAACTTCAATTGGCTTGACCCTAAAAACCACAAAATCCAGATACAACTCAAGTCACTTAACCTATCACAACTCATTTCCCAACCCACACGGATAAACCTGAAATCGCATAACCATTCCTTGCTAGACTGGATTCTCTCCTCAAACCCCAGCAGAATCCAATCCTCTGGCATCCTTCCTGATATTTTCAGTGACCATGCAATAGTGTACTGTGTAAGGAAAATTAAACCGCCCCATTCAAGCCCTAAAGTTCTCCTCACTAGAACATTTAAAAACTTTAACCCACAACAGTTTCTGGATGACCTTACCAACTGCCCATGGCACAGAATCGATTTAATTCCCGACCCCGATTCTGCGCTCGACTATTTCAAATCCGAGTTCTTAAAACTCTGCAATACCCATGCTCCACTACGCAAAATAAGGGTACGGGGGGGCCCACCTTCCATGGGTTACACCTGACCTTATAGCACTCTACCAGTTCAGGGATGCCTTGTGGAAAAGCTACAAAGTAACTGGCACTACCAAGGATCTCAATCACTACAGATGCATGCGGAACATGTGCACAAGGCAAACAAGGCATGCAAAAGCACAATATTACTCTGACAATCTCCACCAAAATACATCAAACCCAGCTAACTTCTGGAAGGTTATCAACAATATATTCCAGCCTCCTAACCATCAACAACCAAGTAATATCACTAAGGGGGATATTACTCTGACAAACCCCACTGACATTGCAAATGCATTCAATGATTACTTTGTTGGGTGTGCCACTAACTTATTAGCGAAACGCAGCACAAACCCCAAACATGAATCTCATCCTGGGAGTATCCCTACAGTCCCACCCCCTCCCAACACTGCCCACAATTTTCAATTTAGCCCAGTATCTGAAGAGGAGATTACACAAGCGCTCCTTAAACTAAAACTAAGCAGCCAATGTGGACCCGACTTACTACAATCTAGGTTCCTACGACTTGGTGCCCCAGCCATTGCCAAACCAATTGTGTCCATGGTCAACTCTATCCTGTCTGCAGGCCATATCCTAAGACATGGAAAACTGCCAGAGTTGTCCCAATCTTCAAAAGTGGGGACAAAAACACTGTCTCAAACTACAGGCCAATCTCACTTCTCCCAATTCTATCCAAAGTTATGGAAAAATGTGTCCACTCCCAATTAAGCGATTTCTACACCAAGACAAATTTCCCTAGCCAATTCCAGTCTGGGTTTCATCCCAAACACTCCACCGTAACTACCCTGCTAAAAGTTTGCAATGAAATCCAGTGTGGAATGGAACGGGGACAACTCACTGGTGCAGTATTCCTAGATTTTGCAAAGGCTTTTGACACAGTTGATCATGCTATCCTGCTTAACAAACTCCAGAGCTCTGGAATAGGGAAACATGCTTTAAACTGGTTTCAGTCCTACCTATCAGGAAGATCCCAACATGTGTTCCTCTCAGGCTCTAACTCCAACCCCCTGGATATCACCTGTGGTGTCCCGCAAGGCTCTGTTCTGGGGCCCCTACTCTTCTCAGTGTTCATTAATGATCTTCCCACAGCTTGTAAGGAAGCTTCAATACACATGTATGCAGATGACACAATCCTATATGCACACAGCCATAGCCTCTCTGACCTTCAACACATACTTCAGTCTGACTTTTTGAGACTCGAAAACTGGATTTCCCAAAACAAACTGTTTTTAAACACTGACAAGACTGTAACACTGGTATTTGGGACCAAGACTAAATTTGTAAAGCTTCCAGTGACTGAGCTCCTGATTAGAACCAACGCTAACACCACCCTAACACCTGTCACTAGTTTTAAATACCTGGGCTTATGGTTTGACTCCCACTTAACATTCGGGATGCACATTGATACCCTGACAACCAAGACCTATGCCAAACTAGGAGTACTTTACAGGAACAAATCCTCCCTAAGTCTCCTAGTCAGAAAGCGCATTGCACAGCAGATGCTAATGCCAATTATTGACTATGGAGACATAGTATATGGCTCGGCTCCTCAAACCCACCTTAGCAAACTTGACACCCTCTACAATTCAATTTGTCGTTTTGTTCTCCAATGCAACTACAACACACATCACTGCGAAATGCTCAAAGAACTAGATTGGTCATCACTAGAGTCTAGGCGCAAAGTTCACCTTTCCTGTCTCACACTCAAATACTTTCTGGGCAAGCTACCCAGCTAACAACACATAAATAATCAGATGATTACATAAAGCTCCCTATAATTGCACTCTGGATAGGTGACATTGGTAGTACAACGTCATCTGTCAAGGGGCCACTGAATGGCCTATTCCCTCATTAGGGTAAGCCGCAAAGGTCACACTCAAATGAAAATAAAAAACTTTTAATCTGTAATGTTTAAAAACGACGAGACACCATAAAAATGCATACACAATGCATATTAAAATCCCCAAATGTGTGTAGGCACAAAAGCAGGCAAAGGACTCTCAATGTCCAGAGCCTAAGGATAGGCTGACACAATACTGCATAGATCCACACAGTATGTGTGTGTGGTTGCGTGACCAAAGTTAAATAAAGCAATGGTATGCTGCAGTAGGTAATGGAGTATCAAACACTCCTCGGTTAGGTGAAATACAACCTGATTGTAAGCGTGTCAGCGGCTGCAGTTCCAGGAAGTAATCAGGACTGATCGTGCCTTCTCCACAAGCCGCGTGGACGTCAGCGTAATGACGTCACGCGTACCCCGACGTACGTTTCGCGCGTCACAGCGCGCTTTCTCAAGGGGGAGGAGTAACAGACATGATATGGTTAGACCTTATATACACCTCCCTGAAGGGGAGGGGCGGGCAGTGGATGCGAGACCAACGTATACGCGCATCATAGGGAACGCATAGACCCTAACGAAACATAAAAGAATCAATGGGAAGGGGAGAAAAAAAGGGATGGGGGGGGGGGGAGGGATGGTTGGATGAAGGAAAACCGGAGGGGACGTGCAAATCACAACCACAGCAACTCTGAAAAAGACATGTACCAATTAGTGACTGATTTATGGTCTTTAGTCAGTGTAGAGGGATGGCCTCACCAATGTTTTGTAGACCAATGAATTACATCAAGTGGGTACATATAAGAAGCCTCAGTGGATGGAATCCTTGGTAACAAATAGAGTGATTCAAGGGGTAATTAGAGGCTCAGAGGGTACAGGAGCCAGTGTATGTGTGTTAGATGTAGAATTGTACTACTCTGGGCGAAACCGCCTATAAAGTCAAAACGGTTCCTATTAGGCTGATGTTAATAAATACTGTATACCTGGATCCCTCTAACCCCTTATGATGCATCAGGTTGGGCACAATGATGGATAATAATAATAGTAGTAGACACTTAATGGCACGTTGGCACGAAGGCAGATATATGTGTGTATGTAGGAATGAACTACTCTAGGCGAAGCCGCCTAAAGAGTCAAAACGGCTCCTGCTAAGCTGATGTAAATATATCCTATATGCCTGGATCCCTCTAACCCCTTTTACAGAAACGAAGAGAAGATAAAGCCTTCATTGAGGCCATGTGGTGCCAGTGTCTTTAATGCATGTATCCATCGACATTCGCATTGGCGTAGCTTCATGTCCCAGTTGCCCTTGCGTGGGCCCCAGGGCACATGAGCTATACCAATGAACCCAAGATTGGAGGAGTCTCCCTGATGTTCTTCATTTATGTGCCTGGCAACAGGTGTATCAAGTTTGTTCCTGATGGAGCCAAGGTGTTCTAAAATGCGTACCTTGAATGCTCTGTGAGTTTCACCCACGTATTGTTTGCCACAGGAGCATTGGATGAGATATACAACTCCTGTGGTGAGGCAATTTATAAAATCTTTAATGATGTAAGATTGGTGTAATGTTGAGTCCATAAATGTTTTTGTAACTTTAATCGATGGACAGGCCTTACATCGCCCACAGGTGTATGTCCCCTTAGGTTTATTACCCAACCATGTACGTGAGGGTCTGGTCTGAAAGTGACTTCTCACTAAGCGATCGCGAAGATTACGCGCTCTGCGGCTTGTCATATTAGGTGTTGATTTTAGTATTTTTGCCAAGTCCTCATCTTGAAGCAAGATGTACCAATGTTTCGTGAGGATTTGGCGGATGATATGCCATTGGTTACAGTAAGTGCCAATGAAGCGTATAGTTTGTAATCTGTTGTCTGTTGGTTTGATGCGATCAGTCAGTAGGCTGGGTCGGGGTGTATTGACTGCTCTGTGGAAGGCCTTTTTTACAATTGTTTTGGAATACCCTCTATCTGTAAATCGCTTCATAAGATCTTTTGACTGAATCTTAAACTCACTCAGACTAGAGCAGTTGCGTTTAAGGCGTAAAAATTGTCCTGTAGGGATATTGTTAATAAGTAATTTTGGATGGTGACTATCTGCTTTTAGGAGACTGTTTGTAGCCGTAGGTTTACGGTAAATAGTTGTCTCTAGTCGCCCATCTTGTTTTTTCGAGATTGTAATATCCAGAAAATTGATACTAGCCTTTTGTATGTCATAAGTGAGTTTTAGATTATGTGTGTTGTGATTCAGTTTGTCTATGAACTCGACCAGGAGTTTCTCCGTACCGTTCCACAGTACCAGCACGTCATCAATGTACCGCGACCAAAGCTCTATGTGGTCGGTGTACATAGAATAATCCTCCATGAACACCACGGTTTCCTCCCACCAGCCTAGGTAGAGATTGGCGTAGGTGGGGGCACACGCGGTGCCCATGGCGGTACCTTGAGTTTGATGGTAGATCTTGGAGTTAAACAGGAAGAAATTCCTGGTCAGGACAAAGTTCAACAACCGCATAACAAAATCATTGTGTGCCCGAGCATGGGTGTCTCTGGTCCGGAGAAAGTGTTCCACAGCTTTAAGTCCAGATGAATGGGGTATGCTTGTGTAAAGGCTTTCTACGTCAATCCCTACTAGTAGTGTGTCCTTATCTACAGTGACATCCTCAGTCGTAGCAGAGCTACCCAGCTACCTGAACAAGCTCCTCACCCCTACCACATGCAGCACCTATCACCTGAGATCAGACTCCAAAAGACTATTCATGGTCCCAAGGCTCAACAAAGTATCCGGACGTTCCTCCTTCCGTGCACCCCAAAACTGGAACAACCTACCAGAGACTCTCATATCCACCACCAGTTTAAGTTCTTTCAAATCTAAGGCTGTCTCACATTTTAATCTGGTCTGTAACTGTTTCATACGCTCATAATATATATTTTCTTTAACTGTGCACGCAATGTCTTGTATATAATGTATACCTTGTTCATTTATGTAGCTGTACTTGTAACCATGTATTTGTTTTACTCTGTGCCCAGGACATACTTGAAAACGAGAGGTAACTCTCAATGTATTACTTCCTGGTAAAATATTTTATAAATAAATAAATAACTATTACTAAGGATGTTGGAGACATTTATAAGGCAAACTACCCCCCCCCTATTCAGATCACTAAAAGCTGACATCTCAAAATGGTCCTCCCAGAGATAGGTAGGATACAAAGTATCAAAAGGAACCTTCTCCCTCGTATCCTATACCTATTCCAAACACTGCCGGTGCCACTGAGACTGAAAGACCTACTCTCGCTTCAGTCTGATATCTCCAAATTTATATGGGGAGGTAAAAAACCGATAGTAAACAAATTGACCATGAAAAGACCCTCCACAGCAGGGGGCTTAGCGGTACCTTGTCTGTGGTCCTACTATAAAGCGGCGCAATTAAGCCAAATTGTCCAATGGCATTCCAACCCTGCATTGAAAAGATGGGTGGAAATAGAAAGGGCAAGCTGTGACCCGATAGAGCTGCAATCCTTGATCTGGCTCCCCAAAAAAGCACATATAGGTGCTGCCAGGCCGCTTTCCTCTGTGACCAACTCGCTGTCAATATGGAACACGTCAAAGCACAATCACTCCCTCACCACCAAAAACTCCCTGATTTCCCCCCTTTGGGGGAACTCCGACTTTGCTACCGGTCTGCAGTGCAGTAGTACCTCTAGTTGGAAAACGGCCGGCTATACGCGCCTTAGAGACTTGGAAGGTAGTGGCAAAAAAATTAAATCATTTGAGCAAATCAGATCTGAAAAGCATATCCCCCATTCTGAATTTTTTAAGTACCTCCAGGTCCGAGTATTTTATAATAAACTAGCCCCTTATTCAGCGCTGACCAATTTTGAAAAGCTCTGTCTGGCAGAGTCAGACACTTCGGGACTCACATCGCAGCTATACGGAGAAGTGGTGGGTTCTGCTGACCACGGACAGGGACACCCGAGATACAGATCTCAATGGGAATCTGACCTTGGAGAATCCCTAGAAGATGAGGAGTGGAGCGATATCTATCTAGCGGCTGCCAAAAGCTCAATCTGCACCACACTAAAGGAGAATGCATATAAGGTCCTAATGAGATGTTATAACGATAAAGGGATTGGTTGATTCATTTGCAGAATGTATATGGTGCATAGATTTTATGCATCATTTATACAATGTAAATGCAATCTATTGATTGGAATGTGAGGTGTTTCATTGGCTTTTCATTGGTTTGTGATGATTTAGATTGTAAGATCAGTTAGGATTATTAAAGGAAATTGATTTTAATGTAGTGTCTATGGAGAAGTGTTATTTGTAGGACATGTATGGTTTTGATAACCCTTCTACATTTATTTGTATATTGGTTCATCACTTGTGTGTATATACTGTATATATATGTCTCTCTCTCTCTCTCTGTATATATGTATATATATATATATATATATATCTCTGTATATATATATACAGTATATATATATATAGTTGCATGATGAAGCCACTGTACAAATTCATGGGTGAAGGGTGGGTATCGGGCCACTGTGGATTAACCCCTTAATTACCATTGCGGTTATTATCTAATAAGGTGTTTAAGGGGTTAATTGATATCTTAATGTAATTGCAATGTATTGGCTTTGTATTTGCTATGTATGTTGTGGGCAAGACAAGGATTTTGCTGGCGACGGACACTTCGTATTGATGAGGTCAGTAGTACTTTATTTATTTGTATATGCTAGTTAATGTTTTTAATAATTCCATATCTGGATAATAGTTATTTTGCACATTATTGTACTGTAGGTGTTGGGGGGGAGGGGGTGTATGTATTGAATGTATAGGCCAGGTTTATTTTTTTTACATTCAGGGTTGGTTCCGTGGTTTTGCGTGGGACCTCTGGAGACCACCTGCGGTATCCTCGGGTATCCCACGGGTATCAGGCTGGTGGTTCCACGGGTGACACATGCGGGGATGAAGCGGTGGTCTCACATCTGTGGGGGCACCGCCGACCCGTAGTCTGCAGGGATGAAGATGTGTGGTCCCACTTCTGTGGGGGCACCGCCGACCCATAGGTGCGGGGATGATGATGTGTGGTCCCACTTCTGTGGGGGCACCGCGGACCCGTAGTGAGCACTCATGAGTTCCCCAGACCCCCGAGGGAACCACCCGAGGCCCCGCAGACACCTGTGGGTCTGACACGGTGCTCCCAGACATCCGCGGGCCTACCGTGGGGACCCAATTGTGGCCCACGGTGACCCAAGGAGACCACCTGGGGGCCATGGTGCTGGCGGGACCCACCAGCAGGCCTCCAGAACCTGTGTAAAAAGGGCTGCTGGTAAACTGCAGGTCTGTCCAGGTGCCCCGCCAGCCCACCGGGGACTCGCGTGGGGCTGCGTTATGAACCCTGTATGTAAAAGAATAAATCTTGTATTTATGGGGGGGCACAGGAGGTGGGTAATGTATTTAATAAATAGAATGATGTTTATTGTGGGGCTGTGTATTGTTTTTATTGCGGGTACTGGGGGTTGGGGGGTGTTTCCCCAACGGTATGTGGGTAGGCCTCCCTTGTGGGTAGTGGGTGGTTAGGCCTCACGGGGTGGGGGGTTAGTGTGGGAGGGTATGTAGGCGTCCCGAGTGGTGGGTGAGGGTGGGTTAACCCCTTAATGACTGTAGCGGTTAATAACCGCTATGGTGATTAAGGGGTTAGGGGACATTACTTTATATGTTTTAATTTTTGTCTCTTTTTTGCAGCAAGCAGCGGAGAGGCCGTGGGTAGTGGGTGTGGTTATTTACACGGGATCCCCCTCCCCACATTTAGATACAGTACACTGCACTCACAGAAACACAGGCCAGGGAGATTTAACTGACACAGTAGGGGGAGGGGGGCTTACACAGATTAGACAAAGCAGGGAATCTTAGCAGACACAATAGGGGGAGGGGGTTTTACATAGATTACAGTGAAGGCAGGGAGGTTTAAAACACACAATAGGGGGAGGGGGTTTTACATAGATTACAGTGAAGGCAGGGAGGTTTAAAACACACATTAAAAATATGTATGTAATGTATTTATTGTTTATTCTGCCTTAACCCTTCATTACCTTAGCGGCTATCAGCTATGGTAATGAAGCAGCATTTCTGTATTTTTAATAATATTGTGCAGGCGCAGGGGGTTCCTGAGCATTAATTTCTGGCTCAGGAACCCCCTGCTCACTGTACAATATTATTAAAAATACAGAAATGCAGCTTCGTTACCATAACACATAGCCGCTAAGGTAAAGAACGATTCTTTATTGATGTGTGTGTTTTATTCACTGTGTAGATGTGCAGAGGGTCTCCGGAGCAGAAACGTTTTGGTTTCAGGTCCGGGGACCCCCTGCTCCCCGAGATACAGGCCCCTTTTGGGGGTGCCGGTATCCCTCTGCTTGGTTTACAGGCCGCGGTCACGTGATCGGGACCTATAAACGCAGAGGGATACCGGCACCTCATAAAGGGGGCTCTATCTCAGGGAGCAGGGGGTCCCCGGACCTGAAACCAACGCGGTTCAGCTCCCGAGACCCCCTGCACATCTACACTATGAATAAAAATGTATTTTAAATAATTTTTAATGTGCCGATGTTTGCGCAGAGAGAGCAGCGGATCTCTCTCTGCTGCAAACACATCTCGCCCCCGCCGGCCCATAGTATCATTTATGTGCATATACAGTACTGTATGTGTACAGTACTGTTTGTTAGGGGTTATAGGGGTTGTTGTTATACAGTATATATATATATATATATATATACTGCATTACAATTCATTATAGGGGACGGCTTCAAAGACAACAGCTCGCAAACGCCCCCATGTGTTTTTACACGGCATTGCAGTATTGCAGCCAGCGGGAATAAAATGTTTAAATCACAGCCGGGAAAATAACGCAATACACTCCGGCTGAAAACCGTACAAAACCTCAGATCACCGGGATATTCCGAAATTCGCGGGACTAGCCGAGTTAGAATAAAGTTGGTCGCCTCTGTATAACTACATAGAATAAAAATATGGACAATAGCAGGAACAGCATCCGGTTGGTTAAACCCGAGTGACACTCACAGGACAGCAGAAAGTTAAAAGCAATGTGCATCCACTATGCTGATGGATTCTGTTACCACATGATGAGAACCGCAGGGCTTCCAGTTTACCGTGACCTCTCCCGTATGCCTCGGTTCCTCAAACCAGGAAGGAACGTGTCTGGTGTGCTCCTCCGCGTCCCGTGTCGATTCGGGACCGGTAGTGACGTCACCGGACGTTGCGTCACAAGCGGGCGGGACCTTCTGGCAATAATGGAAGGGACGGCGATCGCAACTCCTCTGCTGCTTCTCACAATGTGGGGATAATGGGCACAGATACTCCTCTCTCAATGTCCTGCAATGTCCAGCAATGAATAAAATAGCCCTACGCGTTTCGTGTGTGTAACCACACTTCTTCAGGGGTTAAAATGATGTCAGTGATGCCCGGGATTTAAGCTCCCGCCCCCAATTTGATTGGTCTATCAATCATGGCGGCCTTAAAGCAATACCTACTGGCAGAATAGAAATCACATAAATTTATGTTTGATGTATTTTTATGTTTTATGTATGTGTTAGGTTATAGTTGTTTACAAATTGCAAAGCTTATCAAGTGTCAGTGGTTTCTATTCTGCCAGAAGGTATTGCTTTAAGGCCGCCATGATTGATAGACCAATCAAATTGGGGGCGGGAGCTTAAATACCGGGCATCACTGACATCATTTTAACCCCTGAAGAAGTGTGGTTACACACACGAAACGCGTAGGGCTATTTTATTCATTGCTGGACATTGCAGGACATTGAGAGAGGAGTATCTGTGCCCATTATCCCCACATTGTGAGAAGCAGCAGAGGAGTTGCGATCGCCGTCCCTTCCATTATTGCCAGAAGGTCCCGCCCGCTTGTGACGCAACGTCCGGTGACGTCACTACCGGTCCCGAATCGACACGGGACGCGGAGGAGCACACCAGACACGTTCCTTCCTGGTTTGAGGAACCGAGGCATACGGGAGAGGTCACGGTAAACTGGAAGCCCTGCGGTTCTCATCATGTGGTAACAGAATCCATCAGCATAGTGGATGCACATTGCTTTTAACTTTCTGCTGTCCTGTGAGTGTCACTCGGGTTTTACCCAACCGGATGCTGTTCCTGCTATTGTCCATATTTTTTATTCTATGTAGTTATATTAAACTAATTTTAATTATAGCTTTGCCTTTGTAGCTGTTAGCTGTAAGTCCTGAGTGCTGTTTGCTTGTCCTGTTTGTGTTGTTGCTATGTCCTGTGAGTCCCTGTCTGTGTAATGTAATAGCTGTGTTGCACTAAATATATTTTTATTTCATTACATGTTCCACTTCCCACGGATGAGGTATCTGGTCATCACAAAACCAAGAGTTTGCTGATCATTCCGAAATTTGAACTATCTTCATTGGATCACCCCCCTGCACCTCCCACCACCCTCCCCTGCACCTCCCACCACCCTCCCCTGCATCTCCCACCACCCTCCCCTGCATCTCCCACCACCCTCCCCTGCATCTCCCACCACCCTCCCCTGCATCTCCCACCACTCTCCCCCCTGCAGCTCACATCATTCTCCCCCCGCACCTCCAATCACCCCCCTGCACCTCCCACCACCCTCTCCTGCACCTCCCACCACCCTCCACTGCACCTCCAATGACCCCCCTGCACCTCCCACCACCCTCCCCTGCACCTCACATCACTCTCCCCCCTGCACCTCACATCATTCTCCCCCCGCACCTCCAATCACCCCCTGCACCTCCCACCACCCACCACCCTCCCCTGCACCTCCAATCACCCCCCCTGCACCTCCAATCACCCCCCCTGCACCTCCAATCACCCCCCCTGCACCTCCAATCACCCCCCCTGCACCTCCAATCACCCCCCCTGCACCTCAAATCCCCCCCCTGCACCTCCAATCACCCCCCCTGCACCTCCAATCACCCCCCCCCTGCACCTCCAATCACCCCCCCCTGCACCTCCAATCACCCCCCCCGCACCTCCAATCACCCCCCCCGCACCTCCAATCACCCCCCCTGCACCTCCAATCACCCCCCCCTGCACCTCCAATCACCCCCCTGCACCTCCAATCACCTCCCCTGCACCTCCAATCACCCCCCCGCACCTCCAATCACCCCCTGCACCTCCAATCACCCGCCTGCACCTCCAATCACTCCCCTGCACCTCCCACCACCCTCCCCTGCACCTCCCACCACCCTCCCCTGCACCTCCCACCACCCTCCCCTGCACTTCCCACCACCCTCCCCTGCACCTCCCACCACCCTCCCCTGCACCTCCCACCACCCTCCCCTGCACCTCCCACCACCCTCCCCTGCATCTCCCACCACCCTCCCCTGCATCTCCCACCACAGTCCCCTGCATCTCCCACCACCCTCCCCTGCATCTCCCACCACCCTCCCCTGCACCTCACATCACTCTCCCCCCCTGCAGCTCACATCATTCTCCCCCCGCACCTCCAATCACCCCCCTGCACCTCCCACCACCCTCCCCTGCACCTCCCACCACCCTCTCCTGCACCTCCCACCACCCTCCCCTGCACCTCCAATGGCCCCCCTGCACCTCCCACCACCCTCCCCTGCACCTCAAATCACTCTCCCCCCTGCACCTCACATAATTCTCCCACCGCACCTCCAATCACCCCCCTGCACCTCCCACCACCCACTACCCTCCCCTGCACCTCCAATGACCCCCCTTGCACCTCCAATGACCCCCCCATCTCCTCCAATGACCCCCCCTGCTCCTCCAATCACCCCCCCTGCTCCTCCAATCACCCCCCCTGCTCCTCCAATCACCCCCCCCCCTGCTCCTCCAATCACCCCCCCTGCTCCTCCAATCACCCCCCCCTGCTCCTCCAATCACCCCCCCTGCTCCTCCAATCACCCCCCCTGCACCTCCAATCACACCCCCTGCACCTCCAATCACACCCCCTGCTCCTCCAATCACACCCCCTGCTCCTCCAATCACACCCCCTGCACCTCCAATCACACCCCCTGCACCTCCAATCACACCCCCTGCACCTCCAATCACCCCCCCGCACCTCCAATCACCCCCCCTGCACCTCCAATCACCCCCCCCTGCACCTCCAATCACCCCCCCTGCACCTCCAATCACCCCCCCTGCACCTCCAATCACCCCCCCTGCACCTCCAATCACCCCCCCTGCACCTCCAATCACCCCCCCCTGCACCTCCAATCACCCCCCCCTGCACCTCCAATCACCCCCCCCTGCACCTCCAATCACCCCCCCTGCACCTCCAATCACCCCCCTGCACCTCCAATCACCCCCTGCACCTCACCACCTCAATGCACCTCACCCCCTGCATCTCACCTCAATGCACCTCACCCCCCTGCACCTCACCTCAATGCACCTCACCTCACCCCCCTGCACCTCACCTCAATACACCTCACCTCACCCCCCTGCACCTCACCTCAATGCACCTCACCTCAAATCACCCCCCTGAACATATCCACGTTGGGATCAGGGGGGGAAGCGGCCGCAGAAGACCTCAGCTGGCTGTGACTTCCCCCTCCGTCCCACGTTGGGAGTGGGGGTGGGGAGGAGGGAGGGAGCAGGGAGGGGGAGCCGCCATTTTTTTTTTTAATCTCATCGCGGGCCGCAGAGAGAGGCCAGGCGGGCCGCATGCGGTCCGCGGGCCGTATGTTGTGCAGGCCTGCTGTACATTACTTCAATAAAAATTACAAGTTACAAAAAAAAAAAAAAAAATACAATTCATATCATTTCCCAAGCACGCGGCCTTGGTGTAATATTTGACTCCTCTCTTTCCTTCTCCTCTCACATTCAAAACAAAGAAAAAAGGCGCACTGCAGAAACGAAGAACTGGAGGCAAAAGTAGAAAAAATAAAAAGAGTTATTGAGACACAGCCTAAGTTAAAAGAGAAACCTCCAACGCGTTTCTCGCCATTGGCGCTTTATCAAAGAGTGGTTTCCGGAGTCTAGAGAGTGTCACGTTATAGGCACTCCCCGCCGGAAACACTGCCTACCTGTATCCCAGGTAAAAACGTCCCATGGGAAGAAAATAGTCCAGGGAAAATGTAACCACGGAAAGAAGGCAGTATAACTGTGGGGGAGAAATCAAGCAAAAGGACACAATAAAGAATACAATAACAAAAAACTTAAATAGACTCATAAGGACAATACAAATTAAATGAAAAAGCATCAAATTTATAAGTGGATAGGACGTGGAGAGAATAAAATTATTTTAGATTAATTAAATTAACTATAACACCAAATAATATAATATAATCATGTAATAATAAATATATAATAAAAGTAAACTCAACTACCAAGGCAAAGAACAATTTGAATCTTGATAAGGGGGATATACATAATGAATAAGATGTAAATAAATAAACCACACTGAGAAAATTGCCACAGTAAGGATACAATACTACTCATCAAATGTGACTAGAGAGACACATATGTATCTCAATGATAGAAACAAATGTGTATGAAAAACACACAGTATTATATAACCTGAGAATGGCAAAGGAATAATATAGCTTAGAGAAAATGTTTTAGGTCCCATTCTGTATTAATCCCAAAAGGGGATAGAGTATTAAGTGAGTGGATCCAAAACATCTCACGCTGATTAAGCTGTTTAATTCTATCACCCCTCGTGTAGGAACAGGTATAGATTCAATCCCCTCGTGTAGGAACAGTTATAGATTCAATCCCCTGTGTAGGAACAGGTATAGATTCAACCCACTCGTGTAGGAAGAGGTATAGATTCAATCCCCTTGTGTAGGAACAGGTATAGATTCAATCCCCACGTGTAGGAACAGGTATAGATTCAATCGCTGAAAAATCAAAGTGGACAAGTTTCCCAATGTACAGTTTGTAAAATGTTTGGAAACTGGGAGCATCTGATCTAGTTTTTTAATAGAACGAATGTGCTCCATAATTCTGACCTTCACTGGTCTGATTGTCCGCCCAACGAATCCTCGACCACAATCGCAAGTTAAATAATAAATCACAAAATTACAATTACAATGAATAAAAACTGGAATTGTGTGTGTTTTCTTACTGTGTACAATATCAATAGATTTGATAGGATTGGCATAGCAACAAATACACATTTACCATATTTAAAAAAAAAACATGTATTACATTTGATTCATGAACACAGTCTGACCTGGAGGTAAATAAACTAGGCGAAAGATAGTTTGCCAAGGATTTAGCCTTTCTAAATGCAAATATTGGTCCTTGTTCAATTGGCTCTAAGGTCTTCCTCCAAGGTGAGCACTTCCCAATGTTTCTGGATGATTGAGGGGATTTGATCTATGCCGTGTAATAAACAGCAGATTGGACCCTTCGGGAGTGCCCTGGTCTCCTTGATTTAAACCCCCTGCCTAGAACCAGTCGAACCATAAGACAGTAACTCAGCATGAGTACAGAGTTTGGCATTCATGTAAGCCTCCTCTATTATTTATTTATAAAACATTTTACCAGAAAGTAATGCATTGAGAGTTACCTCTCGTTTTCAGCTATGACCTGGGCATAGAGTTAAGACACTGATATGAGTAAACCGCTGAAGGTTAATGGCCGAGTGCCTCCAACATGTATCTATTGAATCTGCAGTCCCCTACTGGGACAAAATAAAACAGGCAGAACTCTGAGTTACGCACTATACTGCAAACTCTTATTCTTGTGTTTTTTCTAAATAAACCCAAGAAGACTGTGTTGGTAAGAGCCCAGAAAGTCGTCAGCGCTACGCAAGTGTGGCGTTTGTCACGTATAGTGGAGAATGTGGGTCTGCAAATAAATGCGGGGATTTAAAATGGCCGCCCAGCCGAAGTAAAGTACAGACTCTGAGAGTAAAGTTTGTCCCTACTGTGTATGACTACCAGTTCGGCATACAGCATACACAGGGAAACGTGTGAAAAGTGTTGACGCAATAGCACCTCCAGAGGTCAGGGTGAAGAATACACCTGAAAGTGCAAAAATGGAGGAAAAATGTGTTTAATGTGTCATGTGTCTGACCACACAAAGTGGTGTCCTTTCAGGAATGAGCGTCTGAGTACCCAGTGTGTCCCCGCAGAACAGTATGAGAGGGAGCACGAGAATGTCCAGAAACTGAAGCAAGAGCTAGAGGAGCAGAGACGCTGCTCCATCCCCAACAGTCAGGATGACCAGGAGAAAGAAACCTGGGAAAGGCAAGCTGATGGGACCCTAGCAACGAGATTTGTAGAGACCCTAGACGTAATGAAGGCAGAGTTCCTAAACGTAATGAGGGATGCAATCATGCACATAGAGCCAGCACCAGGAAGAGATGGAGGCTCTGAGAGCAGAACTGCGAGATGTACGCAAGGAACAGGATTCTCTCAAAAGTGGACTAAACGTATTGAAAAGGGAGAAAAGCATTCAAATTATTCAGAAGCACTGCAAAGCTCTTATCCAAGGAAGAAGGGAAAGAGAAAATTATCGGCGTATACGCGCCGCAACTATCGTCCTAAAGGCTGCCTACAGAGGGATGAAAAACTCGTCAGTTTAATCAGCTCGTTCTCCCTCACCTGCTCTCCTAATTACAGAAACAGGTATTTATGGCAGCTAGCCGTGCTGCTTCATTCTCTCTTCTAGAGCCTGGAGGCAGGGGGCACGCTGCTCCCACGTATCCAGTTCGGGGAGAACGCCCCCACCATCACTTTCACTGTCCGGAAGAATTGCCTGGACTCTTGGGATACTGTCCCCATCTATCAGTTAAGCTATGTCTAAAGAACGGATATTATTGCGTATCTAATGAACCTAAATGAGAGGGTATTGTTTAAGCTGGGGAACCAGGTTTGTTAGGGAAGGGTCCCTTGAATTTGTTTTCCCAAATGTGTTTTATCACATCTATTGATGGTCAGATACCCATAACTCTGCATTTCCAACCTTTATACGTGTTTGAGAGCCATATTGCACTTCTACCTCTGCTGCATGTGGCTTGCCCCAGAACACCCAGCAGGCCTGGGGACTTCCTATGAGAGGCAATTAACCATGAATAATCACTTAATGTGACCATGCACCTTGTAACAAGATAACTTCCCTTTGTGCAGACAAAGCCGAAAAGGTACTCACCAGAGACAGGAAATGGAACAGTTTCACTCTTTATGGAGGTCAGGTGTTCCTCTGGGGTTGGCTCTTCTTTCTCCAACTTAATCTCTAAACTCTCCAGTACAACCACTGGGAAACCTGGCAATAAGAAAAGGGAAATCCATCATGTAAAGCTGGGAGTGCGGGCGCTTCTTGTGACATCAGAATACAGAAATACTCCATACTGATTCCAATGGGGGAGGGGTGAAGTGATTGATTTTACTTTGTTAGTAACCCTTTGAGTGCTGAAGAAGTTTTTACCCCCAAATGCTGAAAACATTTTGAAGCTACCAATGTTCAAACCTCAATAACAATAATATTCCCAATATAACCTTAGACAAATTATTTTTTTCATTAGGACAGGTATCTTATAATTGTATTCATGCTTTAATATTATTTCCCAAAATATTGTACACATTTCAGTCCATTTTTAAACATACTGAATACAGATAAGTGAGGATGTAAGGGTACTTACCACAAACAGGAAAAGCATCTATTTCTTCCTTTATTGGGGTCAGATGTTCCTCTGTGTCTGTCTCATCTTTCTCTGATTTAATCTCTAACCTCTCCAACACATCCACTGGGAAACCTGGCAATAAGAAAAGGGAAACCCATCATGTAAAGCTGGGAGTGGGGGCGCTTCTTGTGATTTTACCTCCTCTGATATTGGTATAATATAATACCTCGTGTAAAGAAATGTATTACAGGCATACCCCGCATTAACGTACGTAATGGGTCCAGCACATGTATGTAAAGCGAAAATGTACTTAAACTGAAGCACTACCTTTTTTCCACTTATCGATGCATGTACTGTACTGCAATCGTCCTATACATGCATAACTGATGTAAATAATGCATTTGTAACAGGCACTATAGTCTCCCCGCTTGCGCACAGCTTCGGTACAGATAGGGAGCCGGTATTACTGTTCAGGACATGCTGACGGGCGCATGCGCGAGCTGCCGTTTGCCTATGGGGCGATATGTCCTCACTCGCGAGTGTACCTAAAGTGAGTGTCCTTAAACCGGGGTATGCCTGTACGAGCCCTTCTGGCAGAACATGACAGAGGTGAATATATATTATCTTCTTACCTGGTGTAAGAAAACAAGATTAGTTTGGGTGTTTGACTCACATAACTGCAAAATAATCAGATATTCCCTCCTTGCAGATTTCAAAGACACCAAAATATCTCCTCTATACTCACTTAACAAGCGTGGATCCATGCTGGCAGAGGGCAGTGCTGCTCTGGGAGGTGCTGGCAGTGGGCAGCGCTGCTCTGGGAGGTGCTGGCAGTGGGCAGCGCTGCTCTGGAGGTGCTGGCAGTGGGCAGTGCCGCTCTGGGAGGTCCTAGCAGTGGGCCGTGCTGCTCTGGAGGTGCTGGCAGTGGGCAGTGCTGCTCTGGAGGTGCTGGCAGTGGGCAGTGCTGCTCTGGGAGGTGCTGGCAGTGGGCAGTGCTGCTCTGGAGGTTCTGACCGTAGGTTACTTAATCTATATGTGTTGGATTTTAGAATGTGCCTATATATAAAACAGAATTGGAATGAACATTTTTTTTTGGACAAATATACAGCATTTAGTATCAGCTCTTTCAAACCTAAATTATTAACCCCAAAGGAGTCGGAGAAGACAGGGGCACCAAAAACACATATGGTCCATCCGCAAACAGGCACTTAATTTCAAACACTGCAAAACTTTAATGGCTCAGGATTGTGTCACAACACAACCATCTAGAAAAGTATAAAGAGAGTCGGAGATTAGCAGCCAAAAGACCAGTAAAGTCCTCATAGTGTAACATAGTAACATACTGTACAGTTCCATAGTAGGAATAAAAAGCAGATACTGTACATGAGTGAGACTTTGATAAATGCTCCCGATACTCTCTCAGGTCCAGCAGTTCTGCTCCATACTGACACAGTCTCACTTTCCTATTTCATACGGTGAGAAGTGGGTAATGCAGAGGAACCAGTGCAGTAACTTCCCCTCACCTTACCCCACCATAATAAATAGGGGGGTTTGATCCCTCACACCCTCATTAATTTGTTCCTCGATCACCTCCAGTTTCTCACATTCAGCACATTTGTACCTGGCAGGACATGCTTATATAAAGGAATGCCTGGGAAACACTGACATTTTACTCACTGATTATTTATTTTCCCCTGGTCTCTCAATGTCAGAACATGACATGAGGGAATAGGCTCTGCCCATCTGAAGGTAGGACACAGACTTCTGACCTGCTCACACCCTTATAAGCCCGTCCTATTATGACGGAATCACTGCTTCCCGACCCAGATAATTTCCGGGAATAGTTATATTCTGATACCGAATCAAAAGCTCTATTCTGTGTTAGATCTGTGGAAAGTATCTACACGTATAATACAAGTATTGCAAACACAATTTAAATCTGTCTATGAGTGGGTTTATTGGCTTTGCATCTCATCTCAGGCTATGTTTAAAAGCTGTGTTTAAAGCAGCAAGCATTGGCTTAAGGGTTTTCCATGTAATAATGGACTTGACAAAAAGGTGGCACTTTGTGCTCATTTGCATGTCATTTCCCAGAATCCCTTGCTGCAATATATATATATTTATTATTTGTTTTTTTTCCGAAGCAGAGTTATGTGAAATTATATAAACTTGCGTAAGATGGCATTCAAAGTGAGTTAGTACGTACATACCAACAGCAATTCCCTATGCCCTCTGTCTAGGCATGGGATAGCTCTCCTCTATACACGACTATTACTCTGCATCGTGGGTCAAGAGTTGCTGACGGAGCAGGATTTGGAGGGTGAATACAGCAAAGGTAACAAACACATTGGTTGTATGTTATTTAATTATGTATTTTTTAGGATGCCCATTAACTGCCAATGTGCTTATCTATGCCACTTTATGGGTATAGATAATCAGTGACAAGCAATGTATATTTAGGCAAATGGTTGTTTAGATTTCATTGTAATGTATTTTGTGTGTTTTTATTTAGGTTGCCCATTCATTGTCAGTTTGGCAATCTATGCCCATTTTCTGGGCATGGCTTATCACAGTCACTGGCTTTACTGTCAAATGCTTGTTTTATTTAAACAGAGAGACTGCTCCATCCCTAAAAGTCAGTACGCCCAGAAAAAAGAGGCGTGGAAAATTGAAGCTGCTGCGACGAAAATCGGCAGAGCTGAAAAATATGATGAAGGAGGCATTGATGCAAACTCAGAGCTTCCACCTCTTTCCTGTGCTTGCTCTAAGTGGAAAAATTCCAGGATCAAGCTGAATTTTTCAAAAATAAAATGGAACAAGCTCTGAAGCCATTGGAGGTCAAAGATAGAGATTACAAAACTAAGGCCGCGCTTATAGTGCCGGCGACGTCGCCCGAAAACAAAACGCATTGCCGCCGGCACGTGCCCTTATAGTAAGTGCGACGGCGACAATGCGACGGAATATCCCGGAAACAATCCCTATGGATGGCTGTCACGGTAGACCAGGTTTTACCAACACATTAATACCGGGATTCTGGATTGAGCAGCACAAGGAGGGTAAAATAAATTGTAATTTATTTCCTTTTAAGACAAACACACAATACTTCACAATTACACTCAATAAACACTTACTGGGATGGGGAAACTAAATAACATGTCCATGGAACGAAACAAAGCCTTTGGGCACCCCTGCAAGTGGGTGCACGATGTGAGCCATGCAACAGTCCTTGGCTAGGGGCGCAACTTGCCACCCCTATATCTCCACCAAAAGGAAAGATTTGGTAATGTCCTTACAGGATTCGTTCAGGAATCCTTAGCTCAAACGAATTCTGGAAGAGGGGTATGATCCTTGGTTATGATGTAATTAACCCCTCACACTCCGGAACCGCTGATGCTGTAACTTGGACGTTTCTTGTTGAATCTTAGATGAATCTCACTGGGATTGCGCTGCAGGCATCTTTATAGGGTTAAGGGTCCTATTCCTAACATTTACAGCTAATCCCCTCGTGGGATTAACTTATCCACCTATCCCAGACTTGCCAGGAGTTCCTAGAACAGGCAGAAGTTGCTTCCTGGTTTGCCAAGAGCATGCTCTAACCTGACGCCTGAGCTGCTTAGCATACTGGGCCCAACCTCTTACCTGGCGACAGCAAGTCTGGGGTTTAGCTACCAAGTGTGAAGTGCCCATACTTCGCACCAGTATCTGATACTTGGGAAACACATAGGGCCTCTGAGGCTTTTCAACTCCGGACTTCTCTAGACACTGGGGCACCAACCTAGCAGGGTGCCCTTTGGAGTACGGAGATGAAAAATCCCTCAGCTCATTCATCCATAACATATGGGCATGTTAATGAATTCATTGCCGACCGGCAGGAAAGGGTTCCCGCCTTTACATTAAAAACACCATAGGCATACAGTTTATTTTTATATGTATGTTCTATGTGTGCAACAAATATAAAACTTATATGTATATGTATGGTCATGTTTTCTTTTTACCTAGCTGCACTCCAAAAATTAGAGTGCTAGCTCATTCCTAGCGCAACTTATCCACTTAATTGAATGTGCTCTGTGATGTGGGTTGCGGTTTGACCTATAATTGGTCTGGGTTACAAGCTGGCATACAAAATATCCGTGCTGACTTTGATCAGTAACCGCAGACACACACCATCAATTCACCCTAAGTGGATAATGAGACCGCTGGATACATTTTGACAAGAAGGCACTTCAAATAGACCGCAAACTACTTATCCAATTGACTTTGCGGTTTAGACGTCTGCGGCTTGGAAAGTGATACCTATTCTTCAAAGCAGCCAATTACTCGCAGGCACGCTTCTTCAATCAGCGCTTGGCACAGCACTAGAAGCTCCCCCTTGTGTCTCAAATACAATTTGTACAGAGCATATACAGTAGACATACATATAACTGCAGCTAGCTTTAGAGCTGCAAAACAGGGACAATAAAGATAGTGTAGGGGAAAACATGGTATTAGGGTGATAATACATTTTAACCCCTTCTGTCCCAACACGGTTTAGGATTAACCAACTGGGCATAATACCTTTATTATTGGCCTGGTTAACCCTCTCACCGCCACAATGGCCTACGTCCCCATCTCAACAGATTATTTAAAAACATTGATCCATCGCTGGAAGAAAAAGAGATTGAGATGGACAGGGCCCACAGGGCCTTAGGCCCTAGATCAGAAGAGCCCAAGAGATGCAGGGACGTGATCGTCAAGATGCAACACTACACCACTCAAGAAAGAATCATCAGATGCTGCAGGGAAAGAGGGGACATCCACTTCAAGAACAACAACCTCCAAATATTCAATGATCTTGCTAAAGAAACAGTGACCAGTCGGAGAGACCTAAAACCACTGACTTCCCTCGAGAGAGAGAGGGGAATCAAATACAGATGGGGCTTCCCATTCAAACTAATGATCATGAAAAACAGAAAACAATTTGTCCGGAGATATCCAGAAGAAAGTCCAAAATTCCTACATACCGCGGGATTATGCCACCTCCGGACAGCACAAGTCAAAGGCCCAAACATCAGAGACCAGAGCTGCAACGTCCCCCCACACGCCTCAGAATGGTTAGACATGGGGGACATCAATACCTGACATGCATCCTCCTCCCTCCCCCCCCTCAGTGCTCCGTGCCAAGACCCCCTCCATGCCCCAGCTCCATATCCCGCGCCCCGATCCCCCCTGTGCCCCGCACCCCAACACCCTCGTCCATGCCCAAAACTGCGGGTGGAGGCCGCAACCGTTCTGTGCCTGGACCGATTGGGTTGCGGACAGGAGAGGTGGAAGAGACATGGGTGTCCGGTCGGAGGAGCGCCAACGAACCAGGAGAGGAAGTGGCAAGGGGGACATTAAAGATCGGGGGGGGGGGGGAAGAGCAGCGCGAGGGCTCCGGAGCTCTGCTGGAGATCCGGATGCTCCCTGCCCCTCCACGCTGGTGCTGGAGCTCTGTGCTCTGCCGGAGAGCCGAATGCTTCCCCCCCTCCATGATGGCACTGGATCTCTGAGCTCTGCTGTAGAGCCGGACGCTTCCCCCCCTCCACTCTCCTTCATGCCCTGCGCCCGACCCCTTCGCCCAGATCTGCGGGAGGGGGCCACGACCGTCCGAGGTCAAGGCAAGGGACCTGAGGGAGGGGTGAGAGACAGGTGCCCAGTCTGAGGCTAGCCAGGAGTGGAGGAGAATAGCACAGACGCCCGGCCCAACCAACAACCCCAGCTACAACACCGGATGAAACTCTGCAGACACGTACAATCAGGTTTGATACCCCTGATAAATGGGCTCCAGCCGAGCGCCGACTTGGGGTCCGTGGTGGGTGGTGGATATTTGGCGCGGCACAAATGCCTGGGCAGGACTTGAGCCCGATACCAGTGGTACCGAGCAGAGCTTCGTCCCCTCCCCCTCTAGAAAGTTAAGATGGCCAAGCAGCTGTATCATTATCGTTAGCATAAATGAGGACCTAGAGGATATTCGGAGGGGCCCAAAAGTAAAAGTAAAAATAATGCTAAATGTAGTGTCAAATGCAGTGGGGGATGTTAGATAAAAGAAAACTTGGGCGCTACGTCAATGACAGATAGAAAAAAGTAAGATAGTAATAAATATTATCGTCATTTTAATGTCTCCCAAGTGGACCCCAAATAACGGGGGCACTTGATGCAAAGTAGGCTCCTGCAGCTCAACCCCACTAGGATCTATCCAGGATCCTTAGGTATATGTGAACAATAGAAACATGGGGAGCACAAGATAAATAAACAAATTCTTCAAATCAACGTATTTGAATCAACTTGCAGATCTCAATGATAGAATGGCTATGAGTATAACCAGACTACCATGGTACTCAGTGTAATGTACAAGGGTTGTAAACTACAGTCAATACACTCACACTGGTATTAGCAGAACCAGACTGAGATAGAAATGTAATATAGCATTACTTACACGGCCATGTGCAAGTACTTGATCCCTTAAATGTTTTCTTTCCTCCAAATTTCTGTCCAACAGGTGGGTCTTATCCTGGTTTTCTGGTGTTCAGCCTCACACTTGGCTTTTTGAACCAAAGAGTGCTGTACATGTACCCCCGTCACGTAATCCTCCCCCGTAATCAGGTCACATGTATGGAGAGAACATTAGGTTCAAATATAAGCCATTTATTAGCATAATAAAAATATACACTCACATGAAAAAGTCCTGGTCACCAACTGTAAAAGTCCATGCGGAAGCCTCCTCTGGACACAATTCGAGCAATGCGTTTCGCCGTTAATTCAGCCTTGTAAGGCTCAGGTGCACACCAGACGCGGTAGTGGGAACTTTTTCACGGAAGAGTGCACAGACCTTTATAGATCAGGTGGGCTTTGTCTTAGGCCGACAGGCTTCGAACAATACAAGAAAAATAGTCAATAGCATAGAACATGTCCACTCCACTAAAACAAAGGCAATCCTACTGGGCCTCGACGCAGTGAAGGCGTTCGACAGAATAAAGTGGACATTCCTGGACTAGACCATGCAGTCCTTTGGTTTCTCTGGACCATTTCTAGAAGGGGTCAGTGCCCTCTATCACTCCCCTATAGCCCTAGTTAAAATACCAAGTAATAAACTGAAGACAATAAATATTAAGAATGGCACAAGGCAGGGTTGCCGCCCCCTATCACCCCACCTCTTTGTCCTATCAATTGAGCCTCTGGCCTCAAAGATCAGAAAGCACCCAGTTATTCAAGGAATAAACATAGGTGACAATAATTACAATATATCGCTTTTCGCAGATGATGTCATCCTAACCTTAGCAAACCCACTGATCTCTCTACCAAATCTGCTGAAGTCACTAGAGAAATTTTGTGGGCTATCAGGATACAAAATCAACAAAGGACAAATCAGAAGCCTTGAACCTGTCCCTCCCACACCCCAAGATCCAAAATCTACTAAAAAAAAATCAAGTTTAAATGGCGACCAACTCATATTAAATATCTAGAGACAACTTCGCTAGAAACTACAAATTGCTCTATCAAAACTACCCCATTATTTCCCCCACTTCCACATTATTTGACAACATTAAAAAGGACCTATTGAAGTGGAGCAAGCATCAGATATCATGGATCGGTAGGATAATCTCCATAAAAATGAATATCCTCGCCACACTGCTATATTATTTCCAGACCCTTCCAATTTATGTACCCAGAGGTGAACTAAGAGCCCTACAGAACCAAATCTTTAAATTCATCTGGCAAGGGAAGAGACCAAGGGTGGCTATGTCCATGCTGATGGCCTCCAGATCGAGGGGCAGCATGGTGGTCCAGATATACTTCAGGACTTCCATGCAGCACAACTACGCCAAATAGTCATCTGGAATGTTGTTCTGCTGGGTAGCAATCGAATCAAGCTACTCAGAGGATTGCCCGTTATTAATATCGCTCTGGACAATAGGGGAAAAAAGACCAGGGACATAAAGAACCAGAACCTGTAAAATTCACAATGAACATCTGAACAAAAACAAAATGTAAACTGACTCAACTACCTCCCAGATTACCTCCCCCCCCCCCCCCCCCATTGATAACCCAAATTTCCCACCAGGGATGAGCTCAAGCCATTTCGACCAGTTTAAGAATAAAAACATTAAAAGGATAGGAGACTTTCTTCACAAGGGGAAACCCCCAAGACCTTAGAACCAAATATAACCCCAGACCTACCTCTATTCCAATTCCAACAAATTAGGCATTTCCTTCTGTCCATCTCTAGGAACTCAAAATTTCCGTAGCTGACCAACTTCAAGCACTTATGCAAAAAGGAAAAGTACCAAAAAGGACTAATAAGGATGTCATGGGAGAGGGGGTTTGGACCGGTATTAAAGGGGTTACACCCCATTTGGCCACCTCTCAACTGGGAGGCGAGGGGTTAACTGTAATGTTGTCCAGTACTGTAGTTATGCCCCTGCTTCAGCACCAACTGTGTATCCCCCTGTGAATATGTATTGTTCCCATTCCAGTGTCTGCACCAACACATACACTGGGATCTATGCGGGCGGGAAAGGGTTAATGTTAATTCTGTGTTTATGGCCCTTTGTCCCTTTTCCCACCTTTGCAGGCTCCATTTTGCAGTTTCTCCATAGGTCGCCATTGGGGCTCAATACAATCCTATGGAGATTCCGGCGATTTGGGCCCGTTTCCGTAGAAGACTTGCACGTGGCGCTCGTGAGGAGGAGCGGTGGTTCCCCATTGAAAGTAAATGGAGTAATGCATGTCAATGGAGATTCCTGGAAGCCGACCTCTGGAGACGAGCTGGCAGCCCGCCAGACCACAAAACCGCAAGAGCGGCAACATTGTCAAAAAAGAGCTTTGATCGCGCAATTGGCGTGGGAACTAGGGCCTCGGTCAAATTCACGGCCAATTGGTGTGGGAACTTTGGTTCTAGGGCACCCAGAAATAAAATTCCTTTTGCCCCTAGATGTTAGGAACCCCCTCACTTGACCCCAACAGGGTCCAACAATTAATGGCGACGAGAAAGGGTCGCGCCGGCCAGGAGGGTCCTACCATTGAATCCTAAGGCGGCGCCGGCCCATGCATTTCCTATGGAGGCGCCGGCCCTATTGATTTTAATGGAGGGAATGAGCAGAAACCTGGGACTCATAGCTCCGGTTCTGTTCAACCTAGAGGGCTGAGATTCGGTCACCGTGTAGTCCTAGTTCCGGCAGGATTGCATGGCAAATATCAACCCTCTCGGGGCAACAGAACGGAGTCAGGGTAATGGCAAAGTTTGTGTTTCTGCCATTGACTTGCATGGCAGAAAAAAAGTCACTTTTTGTAATGTGCTTTCAAACTGTATTTTTGTATCTCCGGTTCTGGGGGTCGTGGAAGGCTGATATTTGGCCACTATGGCAAGGGTCCTCCGGCATGAGGACCTGGCAAATTTCAGCCCACTCGGACCCACAGAACGGATTATTTTAATATGTGTAGATATTAAAGAATGTATTGTATTTTGGGTCTGGTATAAAAGCCCAGAGCCCATATGGTATGTTAATGCTCAGGGGGGAGACAAGTGGTCTACAATAGACCCCCTGATCAAAGGCTCCCCCACCCTGCTTGTGTATGCTACAACAAAGCAGAGCAGGAAGTTGGTACTTGGGATAAGTGTTGTGTTTCACACCTTGGAACAAAGGGTTTCCTATCCCAAGCAGACTGGGCGACGCCAGTCTTGTGGGAGGGGGGCTAGGGAAAAGAGCCCGATTAGAACAATGTCCACCCCTGTGGACAGGAATGACTTTGCCACTCAAGTGAGGTGGCAAAGGGTCATTAGTGGAGGTAATTGATGTCCAATGCCTGACACCCTCTGTGAACGTATAGGGCTGGAATCCCATATAAACCAGGGTAAACCCTATACCCATTGTCTTTCGTGATGTCTTCATTTGGAACCCTTATTGCTGAATGAATTACCAATCCTGTACCTGATTGCTTCATTGTCCAACCCTTAAGTGTCCATTTCTTGTCTGTTATTTGTATCATCTTGTGTGTTCTCCTTCTTTAAGGAATAAAATATATTTATTATATATAAGTAGTGTTCAATTCAACCCAGATATTTGGTGTATATTATACCCTGTCACTAGTGACGAAGTTGAGACATTAGGGGGTCTGACATAACAACATTAGAGTCAAAGCAGCCATTTTGTCTATTTTTGTTAGCCATCTTGTTATTGTTCTAGTCCTTGTCTGTCAATTACGTTGTAATGTGCTGTGCTTGTGTCTTCCATTTTGTCTTCTGTCTGTATGAAAGCTGCATGAAAGTTATAGTGGGTTAAAAGATTTTTCGCTCTCAGTGTTTACCAGCTCTGACCAGCCAAGCTGCAGAAGAAGGGAGGGGGCATACAGCCTTGAGGAGTGAGATTAGAATTAGAGAAGAGTTCTCACATTTAAGTGCCAGGTAAAGTCTTGAGAAGTGAGATCAGAATTAGAACCAACTTCTCAGCATTTGAGTGTCTGGTGGACTCAGAGATAGAAATAATTTCTCACATTCAACCCCTTAAAGAATGTATGTATCATTTCATTTTTGTTATGTATTACAAGATTATGTCATTTTAGGTGACGCACACTTCCATCATTTATTATGTATTGCAAACTTACATCAGTTTTAGCATTGTTATGTATTACAAAATGATGTCATATTTAGTGACGTGCAAGCCCCCCCATAAAGGGGTGGAACTTTAGGTTTTAGGGTATAAATATATGGCATACCGTGTTATTGTTAGAGAGCTTTTTTTCAAAAGCTGTCTCCGTTGTGCACTTGACTTGAATAAATTCACGTGTTATTCTGTTTCAAAATAACCTCAGACTGTGTTTTTTATTTACACTTTTCTCAGATGGCGCATTCCGAATAGGGACTCAATATCATTTACATCAACATCGTTTACCTGATCGGCAGGTGCACGCAGACCTCACCGCAGCAGGGGACACAGCCCCATACCAGCTTCTACGGCGAACTTATGGATAACAGCCAGCTGCTTTGGGCCAACACTTTGTGAGACACGGGGTTCTGGTAAGGGTAGCAGTTTCTGTTTTTCTTGTGATTTACTCTGCGGCATGTATCACTATGTGTAGCCCTGTACTTCTAACAGTCACTGCTTTTAGCCCCCACCCCGCTTTAGTCTAAACACGTGTGTTTGGTTATACCCTTATGCATATTATTTACTGCTGACAGTGGTGTGGTCACCTCCGTTCATCTTACACAGGATACCTTAGGACTGTTTACTTTATAGCAGGCATTTGTGTCACGAGAGCTTACGACATGCTGTAATTGACACCAAAAACTATATATATAAATATATATATATACCTGGGTTTGAACTGGGACGAGACTTAGATATGATAAATATAATTTATTCCTTGATAAAGGTGAACACAACAGATTATACAATAACAGCAAAATATAGACACTTACTTAAAGATTAGGACAGAAGTCCATCAGGATACAGATTTGGCCACTTCTCCCACATTTCAGTTGACATCACAGCAAAACATGCAGGCATCAAGACATTTGCATCAAAGACACAGGCCTGATGACATGCAGACATGAAGAACAATGAAGGACTTTCTTGCATGAAGAACAATGATAAAAGGGTGGCTCTTGACTTATATATCATTTCAACCCTTGTATCCCAGCTTACGGCCCCGTGCCGTCTAGCAAACGTCCCTTTCAAGCTTTTGAAGCTCGGTTTGGACTTCCAGGGTCCAGTGTAAAAAGTTACACTTACTCTGGTTAATTTCCTTTTGGTCAGTTTGGGCCAAGCATAAGCAATTAGCAACTTAGCCTTTGATGACCAGGTAATGTGAGTCCTAGCCTTTCCTGCTCATCATCATAACAGGGGGGTTCCTCAGAACTCAACCAAAATGTCATATTTACTGCAAATCACCTCATAACTTGAGTTCAGTAATACATATAGATATATTAATACATTCTGTCCCACCTGATGCTCGCAGAGAGACCAAACATTACAGTGTAATATGAAAATTAATAGAGATATTAATATCTGGCATTTCGTAACGGGTAAATGTACAGTGTTTAGACTCAAAAGGATGGGCTACATCCCACGGATACACATATGTAATTCTTATCATGTTCAGCCAAGGACATCTCATAATATTCTTATATTTAATAAGGTCACCCATTCAGATATCCTGCTTGGGGATACCTTTTGCTGGAAGGTGTGAATAACAAACACTTCCCTTCCTGGGTCTCGCATAGCAATTCCCCTGTGAAGCCAGGCTAAATTCTAGCAGGATGTCCTATTTAGCATACAGAGGTAACCCAGCTTTAAGGTGTCAAGACCATTTGGTTCCTCATGCATTACAAAAGGGCAGGCATTCTGCCTGTACATTAGTATTAGCACACCATTAGCATTCTGCCTGTATATTTCAAAAACTGCAGAAAGGCACTTTATCAAAAATATATGTTCCTCTTATGATAAAGTTATATTTTTAATATGTGGGTACTTGGGGGGTTTCCCTGAGGCTGCACCCCAAAGCTCAGGGTGCTAGCTTACTCCGTTCCCAAACTACCAGTTTTCAGGTAACTGTTTATTCAGCACTGCCTTTTGTCACCAACCTGGGTTTAAATCACAGGACAAACCAAATGCATTGCAGTTTTAAAACACAGAGAACCAATATTTAGGCACAAGCTTGCATTCCCCCATCTGCATCTATCATGTGAGGTTTTAAAACCTTCTCTTCTCTAAGACACCAGCTAAGAATACCTTGCTGGCAGGCAAGACAGGTTAAAATCCCCCCCCCCCTTTCCCCTCGTGTTCCAGACATCCCTGCCCTGCAGCTATTTCTCATAAGAGGCCACCCATACAAGGCAATCCACTTACAAGCTGACACAGGCAGTTGCAGGCCCATGAGGCAAAGGGAATACACAGATAACGCATTAACTAGCCCACTGGGCTTACACAGTTAACCCCACATACACAGTTCCTAGTTTATAACCCTCTGGGGGGACAGTATAAAAGGAGAACAAAAATTACAGTAAGGTACAAGATTAGACCCAAGAGCTGACACTCTCAGCCCATACCATATGGTTTCAGGGGCAGCCAGCCAGGCTCCACCTTTATTAAGGAAGGCCAGCTACGCCTACCGCCACACCTCCCCCCTCAATTATGAAGGCGCCAGGACAGTCACCATCATCAGGTGGCTTGCTGAGCCTGAAAAAATTGAGGTTGCCATGAAGAAACGGATTCCCTCTGGCTGGTTAAGTCCTCCGGCATTGACCGGTACACAGTGGATTGTAAAGTCCAGTTCCTGCAAAGCCGGGCATTCTCCTTTGCCTCCCTCTGCCCCCCACCCAGTGCCTTGTGAACCAAGTCCATGGTGAAAGGGGCTCCTGTGCAGACTATGCTGCACATTGCCCAGAAACTGGCATATCTCTGCACCAACAGGAGACCAGCTATATAGCACAGACCGTCGCTTTCCTGTCAACCAAGTCTGGGACAGGGCTATGTCACCATTCTGTAGGGACCCTACCTGCCCTGGCTCTGTGCCAACCTGTAGCTGCTCCGTTATACTCCTGACTCTCCTCCCTGGCTGCCTATCTACCCACAGCCCCTCCTTTGGGGACCCGGGGGAATCTGTCAGGGGGGTCACTCCTGGCCCATAAGCGCAAGGGACTTTCTGCCTACCTAGCCCACCCCTAGCTTCTGCCAGCTGCCTGACACCCCACTGACTTCCTATCTTCCCCTGCTTCCCGGGGTCTCCCTGCCTAGCCTCCCCTAGGCCCAGCACCTCAGCCCCTGCTGATGACTCCTGCTGCTTACCTCCCTGCAGCCCACCTGCACTCCTCTCCTCCCTGGGCAATCCTAACCCAGACCCTGGAACTACCTGAGTGCACCTACCTCCCTGACCTTGTCTCCTCCTTACCAGGGATGAGCTCAGGGGCACCTCTCCAGAGGCAACCGCCTTAGCTCTTGGCTGGCAGGTATCCCTGGGGTGGCAAAAACTGGCCACTGCCCATGATACCCCCAGCCCATAGCCAGGCTGCAACAGGGGGTTGCTGATCTGAGAAACCCCCTGGGGCTCTGCCAGGGTAACGGGAAACTCTAGCGTCAATACCTGATGCTTTCCCTCCCTGGCTACCACTAGCCCTCCTTCTCTCACTGAGATCTGCTGCTGGCTACCTACCTGCAGCCTCCCCTCACTCCGCTTCTCCCTAGCTAATCCTAACCTGGATCCTAGGGACACCTGAGTGAGGCCATCTCCCTGACACTGTCTCCCCATTACCGGGGATGAGCCCAGGGGCATCTCTCCAGATGCAACCGCCTTAGCTCTTGGCTGGCAGGTATCTCTGGGGTGGCACAAACTGGCCCCTGCCCATGATACCCCCAGCCCATAGCTAGGCTGCAACAGGGGGTTGCTGATCTGAGACACCCCTGAGGCTTTGCCAGGGTAACAAGGAAAACTGGCTCTCTCACTTGCTGCCTTCCCTCCCCGGTTCCCGCTGGCCCACCCAACCCTCTCCCAGGCAATCCTACCCTAGAGCTGGGTGCTAACGGGGCAAGCCCCTCTCCCTGAAGCTGTGCCCACATTACCGGAGGTGAGCTCAGGGTTGCTGGTGCAGATGCACCCACCTTAGCTCCTGGCTGGCAGGTAATCCGGGGGTGGTCTAACTTTGCCACAACCCCGGACACCTCCAGCCCATAGCAAGGCTGCAACAGTGGGGCTCTTAACGGAGAGTCCCCTTGCTGCTCCACCAGTGTAATGGGGACGTCTAGCTGCCCTACAAGCTGCCCGTCCTTCCCCTCCCCTGGTACCCCTATCTCCTGCCACCCCCCGGTCACCCCTATAGTGAAACAACAGGGTACAGTCATAGGGAAAAATAAGTCAGGGTCAGTCTGCGACTTGGTCTGGCTTACCTTGCTGGTCCCCGCAGAGACCGCCGCCTTCGTTGGTCCCAATTGCAGGGGGACTGGAGCGGCCGCCGCCGGCCCCATCTGGGCTGGGCAGCACCGGGCCACTACCGCAACAGCGCCCGGGTTGGGTACCGGTAAAACGGTGCAGGACAAGGGTCCCAGGTCTTTGTGGAGGAACACAGCTCCATGCAAACTTGGTAAAATAACCCCCTCCCGCAAACCCTGTCCCTCCCCCCAAATAAAACTGCCGCCGGCAGGATGCCGGAGTGGCGGCTTTTCCTCTGCCGCCGCCGCTGGTTCTCCGCCGGGATCAGGTGGATGGCCGCTGCTCTCCGCCGCTGTTGCTGATGCAGCCCGTCCAGGTTCTCCAGGAGACGTCCCGCGGAGGGTTGTCGCCCCGGCTGGGCGGGAGCCATCAGAGGATACCGCTAACTGGGTCATCTTTTCCGCAGCTCGTGAGCGTTGGCCCTGAGGGGCTTCTTCGCCTGACCGCGCACGGTCAGGGCACTGGGCATTATTGTGGCCCATTTGTTGGCAGTGCTGCAGCAACTGCCGGTGCTTCTCCGCCACCGGTGGACTAACCCCAGCAAGGGGCAACGGAGTCCAGAGCGGAGTTGCTGGAGCGCCGGGCTCATTCCAAAGCTTCTGCGCCGCCGGTGGACTAACCCCAGCAAGGGGCAACGGAGTCCAGAGCGGAGATGCTTGAGCGCCGGGCTCTGGGAGGGGATAAGCGGGTCGGATCATTGCCAGCTTCAGCTGCTCGAGCCGCTCTGCCGGGGACATCTCTCCCTGCGCAAACATCAGGGCCAGCAATTCTGGGTAAAATGGACTGGCCGCCGCAACGGCCAATACCTCTCCTAGTGCAAGACCACCCGCCCCCTCCACAAGTCTCTGCCGTCCCGGGGCTGGGTCCCTTCCCTGCTCTCCGGGCGGTGTGATGGTTACAGCAGCTGCGGATCTTTGCTCAGCCTGCCGGGTTTCATGCTCACCCATTGCTGTCTCTCTCTCAGCCTTGCTGGCTGCTGGTCCCCGCGCCGACTTGATGCACTCCTCCGGTCTCAGTGCCCGGCTCCAGTCAGACGGATGGCCGGCACTTTGGTTCCGGAGGAAATGCTTCTCACAAGTAGGGGAACAGTGAGGAGGTGCCATATCTTGTGTTATATGTTGTACACTGTGTGTTCAATATCTTTAGTCCCAGGAACTTGCAATTACCATCAAGTTCCCACTGGATCACAGTAGCCCGCAGAATACTGTAATCCAGGTCCAGTTCGGTCCCGCCAGCTGCCACCAGTTAATTACAAGCCTGTCACGAGAGCTTACGACAGGCTGTAATTGACACCAAAAACTATATATATATACCTGGGTTTGAACTGGGACGAGACTTAGATATGATAAATATAATTTATTCCTTGATAAAGGTGAACACAACAGATTATACAATAACAGCAAAATATAGACACTTACTTAAAGATTAGGACAGAAGGCCATCAGGATACAGATTTGGCCACTTCTCCCATATTTCAGTTGACATCACAGTGTGAAGGTAATAAAGTATTATAAGAAACTATTCGTCCATTTTGTATGCATTCCGCCATATTGAATCTGCTTTAACTGCAAGGCTTGGAAATAACGCAGTATGTTTTTATATAAGCTAATAAGTCTCTCTCTCTCTCTCTCTCTCTCTCTCTCTCTCTCTCTCTCTGAGGTGAATCGAAACTCAACCAGGAGCCTTTTTGCTAACTCTCGGTTTCCTGTGAATTCAGACGGTCTACAGAGAATCGAAACTGAAACTTATGGTTTACAGAGAATCGAAACTGAAACTTATGGTTTACAGAGAATCGAAACTGAAACTTATTGTCTGCTATATATATTCTGTAATACATATACTCGGCACGTCAGTCTGAACTACGGAGCCTGAGGGAACTGATACATGACTCTGTGTCATTTATTGGGATCCGGGGTGCACCCAGGCTCGTGTTATACTAATTTGGCAATCCACATCTGAGCAGAGACCCTGACATGGGAAGGGAACCTCAACATTTGGCGTAGCCGGCAGGATCCTTGTGAAGGGACACCGGAACAATCCTGGACCCGTCTCTATCCACGGACGACCGTCCCCTGGCCGGACTGATTGAGGCCTGAACAACCTCTAAGGACAAGGTAAGATATATTCAGAATATATTTTCACCGAACTCCTGTCAGTCTGTTCAGGTTGGCGTTCTCTTGGTTGAGTCTAGTGATATCTATTGTTAGATAATAATAGGACCGTCCATACAGGTGACGGTCCGGGGAGTGTCTGCGCACCTTTCCGTCTAGGTCAATTTATCACTGAGACTCAAGAATCCCGGTACCGGCTGGTAGTGGCGCAGGTTCATACGAGGTTGTTTTAGAAGATAGACAATGTTCTCGAGGTTATTCACAAAGGAAACGGTGCCCCCTGGCACCAAAGATTCCGTAACTCTTGTGGCAGAAAGAGAGGGCAAAAAATACACGAAGAAATGTAAATTGTTATTCAAACTGTTAGATTTACCCCTTACGGGAAGATTGCAACCGAAGTTGTTAAGAACAAATATGCAAATGTGTAAGGGGAAACTGAAAGATGAAGGCCTGTGGGAAAATGCAGAGAAATTTCTGAGTGTTGCTATAGATCTTCAGAAAGAAGGTTATGAAGAAGTAGAGTGTGGAGAGAGAAATAAGAAATGTTATTGTTATGTGAAACCAGAAAATGTGACCCCTGGTTCGGTAGTGGCAGAAAAAGACCAAATGTTACAGGGAGATCCACCCCCATACCCGCAGACGACCGGTAGACCCTCTTCCTCAGCCCCTGTACCGGCCCCTTATTGGGTATGTTCTGTTTGCCAGTGTCAAAATCCCAAAACACGGGAAAATTGTTATTATTGTGGGGCCGCCCGACCGTCCATGTCCCCCGATATTAAAACTGGTGAGGCTCTTGTGTGCCCCTTAGTCACGCCCACTGGCCAGTATTTTAATCCCAAAGCCAAACCAGCCGACCCTGTTAAAATGTATCCCAGTATACCGCAAGATTGTCTGGTTCAGATGGATAATGGGGCCCCTGCTGAGGAAGATGCAACCTCCGCCGGGACCCCAGCTTATCAGGCACTACCATATTCTGACTCTTTTGTTACCTATGATGAACCCGAATCACTGTTTGAACGTATATTTAGCGGCCCAACCCGTCAAATTATTGTAAAAGTGATGCAGGCAGACATTACTAGCTTGTCGGTTGGCGCGATAGTTAATCCAGCAAATGGGAGGCTCCAACATAATGGGGGCCTTGCTAAATTAATTTGTGAGAAAGGGGGTGAGGCCATACAGCGTGACTCTAATATTTATATTCAGAAACATGGAGAGGTATCAGTCGGGGGTATAGCTGCCACCGGGCCCGGAGATTTACCCTGTAATTTAATTATCCATGCAGCAGGGCCAGTGTATAGGGACTATGCTCCAGAAAGAGCCAAACAACTCCTCCAAGCCGTTGTCCATACATCCCTAATCTATGCTTCCAGCCTCAATAGTGCGGCCATGCCCAGACGCACTATAGCGTTCCCTCCCATTTCTGGTGGGCTTTTCGGGTATCCCATAAAAGAATGTATCCAACATATAGTCCAAGCAGTACTCAGTACGATCAGAGAATCACCCCTCAATCTTGAAAGTATTCTGCTTGTTGCCAATGACTGTCAGGCCACTGCTTTTTCAAGCCGCCTGTGCTACCTCAGACACGGTCCGCTCTTTTCCTATTGTAAAAGCAGAACACGGAAATGCTCCTCCCGTCTCCCAACCGTGGAGTGAAGACGTTCCGGAAGGAGCAGTTAGGTACATCAAATTCACGCCCCAACAAAGCTCCACCCTCTTACAGCAACTCCCCGATCCGGAAGACAAGCCCATGCCCTTTTATAGAATGTTACGTCAGATTCAGCAGAACTACTCCGCAACATGGGCTGATTTAAAATCTCTCACCATGTTAAAAGCGGGAGACTCATTTTGGCCCCTTGTTGAGAAATCCCTCAATGATGCTAGGATAGTTGACACCACAGACTATAAATCTGGAGAAGACTTCCTAGAACAAATACAACTATGGGCCCAGGATAGACTCACAGAGCAGACTGAATCACTAAAGGATGTCACCCAAGAAGCTACTGAATCAGTCGAGAAATATCATACTAGACTACTCCAAATGTTTAGAGATATGGGGTTCTCCACCAGCAATAAATTACAAGCCAATCTGCTAGCAGCAGCATTTATGGATGGACTTACTCCCAAGCTACGGGCTGCGGTCCAAGAAGGGTGTCCCTGGATGACCTCATTAGGGTACACAGAAGCCCTCACAATAGCCAAAGCTTTCCAGAAGAAACAATCTTCCGTGAAGAAGACGATGGTAGCTACCCCAGAAGAAAAGGAGGATGATCGAATTGGTGTTTTGTATAGCGCCTCACCTGAAGTACCAATGCAGCCACCGCGCCAATTGTACCCACCAGCCCCTCAGTACCAGGAGTACCAGGATAATTGTACAACAACACCTCAGTACCAGGGAAACCAGGGATATCAGGATGGTCGTGCAACAAATCAACAAAGGCCTAGAGGACCATGCTACCACTGTGGCCGTATCGGACATATCAAGAGGGACTGTAGAGATCGTGTGAGAGGAATCCCACCCGTACAACCATTACAGGCCCAGCAGCCACCTTCTTGGCGTAGTCAGCCACCTCCCAACTGGCCACAGTCCCAACAGCCGTTACAGCCCCAGCAAGCACAGATCCAACAAAGACTGCCGTCTCCAAGACCATATCCTCATGATACTTACCCTCCTCCGCAAGATCCACCCCCGCAATGAAGCCAGGCCCAACCCGTCTCCACCATGGCTGCCATATCCAAACACACCTACCCTAATGGTTCAGCTGTCACTCTACAAGTTGCTGGTGAACCAGTCTCCTTTATGGTGGACACGGGAGCGGCCAGATCCGTCATATCAGCCAAAGATCTACCCAGAGGAATAGACCTCTCCCCTGACTTTATGACTTGTATTGGAATCACAGGACACTCAGTCGAAACTCCTCTCACTGTACCAGTCCATGTAGGACCTTTCCCAGAAGTTATGTCCCGATTTTTAGTCTCTGGATCCTGTCCTGTTAATTTATTGGGAGCAGATTTACTATCCCATATGAGAGCCACCCTGCAATATGACGACTCAGGATTACGGGTACAATTGCATGATCCCAACTGCCCAGAAGAACAAGAAGCATCATGTTGTCTCCACGCTCTCCCAATACTTCTCCAGCAGATATTAACCATGAACCCTCCATCTCCTGTCCCACAGTGGGTGAAAGACAAGGTATCTACCAGTGTGTGGTCCCAAGGCCCGGATGATATTGGTCGTCTGCCAGTCCCTCCTGTAAGGGTGGAACTTAAGCCTAACGTCATACCTCCAAGAGTACCACAATACCCACTGAAGTCTATAACAGAACAGAGTCTTCAACAGCAAATTGCGATGCTTGAAGAAAAAGGAGCCCTGATAAAATGTTCTTCACCTTGTAACACGCCTCTGTTTCCAGTCCAAAAGAAAACAGCAAAAGGAGAACCAGCGAAGTTCAGACTGGTTCAAGATCTCAGGGCAATCAATGCCGCCACCATTCTGGAAACTCCAGTTGTGCCTAACCCACATACTCTTCTTAGCCAAATCCCGCCTAACTGTGAGGCCTATACGGTCCTGGATTTGGCAAATGCCTTTTTCTCCGTGCCTCTTCACCCAGACTCTCAGTATCTTTTCGCCTTCACCTTCAGAGGAACTCAG